>NC_045615.1:78695454-78998484 GCF_009829155.1 Mustela erminea
GGTGATACTTGATTTTAAATGGTCTCATTGCTACTGATGCTAACTTTGATTATGGTTGTATCTCCCAAGTTTGCCATTGTAAAATTACTGTTATCCCCATGAAGTTAATATTGCTCTGTGGGTAGTTACTTTGAGACTGTATAACTAACTTGTTCCTTAACAAATGTTATCGGCACGTTTCCATATCTTTGAGCACTTTCTTACTATCTAGGCAGTAAGATTTCCAGACTCATTTTGTACATCACCTATCCCAGCCTTGGAATCTGCTATTTCCTTTTTTTTTTTTTTTTAAGATTTTATTTACTTATTTGACAGACAGATCACAAGTAGGCAGAGAGGCAGGCAGAGGGAGAAGGAGAAGCAGGCTCCCTGCTGAATGGAGAGCACAATGTGGGGCTCGATCCCAGGACCCTGGGATCATGACCTGAGCTGAAGGCAGAGGCTTTAACTCACTGAGCCACCCAGGTGCCCCAGAATCTGCCATTTCTTTAAGAGACCCTGATACCTTTATGGTGGAGAATTTGGAATCCAAGTTTTTAGAATTTAAAAGCCATGCTCTGGGTGCTAGATGTGCTTATTATTATTGGGATATGGCACCTCTCAGGTTCTCTGAGGGAACAGAGCTCAGGAATATGAATATGTTTGTATATATATGCACACACATACATACACATATGGACACACACATGGGTATATATATTTGCACACACTTTTTTATATTTACTTACCTAAATATATTGAAAGTCTTGGATTTATTCTGATAATTCCAATTTCAGTTCAGTACAGCAGAATTCATTCTCATTTTCTTTATTTTTATATTGAGGAATTTATATATGAGGAACCTGGCTACTATTATCCTTAATTATTTATTTGATCAGTCCTTCTAAATATAATTCCCCTTTACTGCCTCTGCCCCTTTTCTTCCTGAACAAACATACTCCTCATCTGTCAGGGTGATGCCACCATCTTCCTTTGCCACCTCTCCCCACCTCTTGTAGCACCCTCCTCATCCCACGGACTTTAGTGATCTTTGCTGTGCTGTTCTTCCCCACGTGTACTTTTCTTACTCGACTAGAGCCCTGGTACCCAGTATAAGACCATCTTGTCACCTCAGTGCTTTTCTTACCCTATTCTGCCCCTCCATGTTCTTCCTTGATATCTTCCATACTGTATACCTTGCCACGTCCTACTATTCCAGGAGGATACCTTCCAGGAGGATACCTGTCTTACCCACTGGGGCTGCATACAATATTCTGTATAATATTGCACCGGGATGCCTTCTCATGTGAACACTTTCCTCAGTTCACTTTGCTTTAGTACTCCATGCTGTTCTGCTCCCTTGCATGGGAACTCTCCATCTCAGTTCTCATCCAAACCCTACAGGAATGTCCTCCTCATTCCCCTCAGACTGTGACACCTCATTTTGAGCCACCTTCCCACGGTGAAGTTCTCCTTACCCTCTTGATCTCTGATACCTCATGTTAGGTGGCTGCCACCACTACCCCTGTGCTGATTTCTGCTTGTTAATCTGCGTTCCTTCCAACCCCCCTCCAGCCAGAGGAGATAACTCCCTTAGAACAAAGTCTCAGGACCACCAACACTGGTAACTAACCCTCATCAGTCAGAGCATCACATCATGACAATGACAATGATTCTTGTCACCTTCTAACTTTCCATTCATTCAGCCTCTCTCTGAATCTCCCTTCAGATATCTGCCACTCACCATTTCATCCAACTGATAGAAAACCTCTTTTCTCTTCCTTTGTCCAGGTATTTTAGAAGGGGTACCAATGGTGAAACATGTGCCCTTCTAGTAATAAAGTTCTATAGACTTTTACTAACTGGCCATCAACAGGAGAATCCCTATAAAAGTGGCTCATCTCCAAGTGATACACTGCATATCACTGATTCAAAGATGCACACTTTTTTGTTTGTTCTTGGGGTTCTTTTTACATTTAACATTTTTGAATGTTAACATTTTTTCTTTCTTAAATATATAAAGTATCATATATTGTGTGAAAAACAATAGGCTTTTTTTTATTGCACACCTACCTACTGTCTAATGGCACATAATCATCACATCACAAAAGTCATGGGATATTGAAAACAAAACAAGGGGTGCCTGTGTGGTTCTTTCAGATGAACACCTGACTCTTGAATTCAGCTCAGGTCATAATCTCAGGGTTGTGAGATTAAGCCCTGTGTTGGGCTTACACATTGGGCATGGAGTCTGCTTAAGATTCTCTTTCTCCCTCTCCCGCTCCCTCTGCCTGTGTCTTACCCCCCCAAATTAAAAAAAATAAAAACAAAAAACCCTGCTGTCCTGAGAACTACAACTATTCCCTTCAAATATTGGTATAAAGTTTGTCCTATAATGCTAAGTGTCTTTCTCAGCTATGGGAAGTTTCTCTCACTGTACTCATTTAAATCAGCTGAGAAGAGCATGTTTGGCCCTGCAGTTTCTTAGAGTCAGTGTCTACATGGCCCAGTCAAGTGAGAGCAGAGTCTCCAAGAGTGGCATTTATATAGGAAACACTCAGGGACTATAAAATAATATCACGGATTACATGACTTCCATTCCATTCTCAGGAATTATTATGGAGTCCTAAGAAGAATAGCCCTGAGGTCTTGTTTCTTACCAGAGAAGGATATTGATCTAGTGGACCGGGATCCAAAATGACATGTAGACCTACTCAGAACCAGCCACTGATTACATCTAGGAATACATGGATGATATCTCTTTGTTGGTCTTCCAAATTAGACTGTTCTGTCTTCAATACCTAGCACCATGCCTGATATATAATAAAAATATGCTTTGATAGGTAGATGAAGTAGAAGTTAAACTATTATGTTTAGTCACAGCCTTTCCTTTATATTGATGTGTAGTTTTTGAAATATAGAATGGCTTTAATTTTGAGACATAAGTAACACCCAATGAAAATAAGTATGCTAAGAGAACCAATTTAGTTGAGAGAAGATTTTTATTTTTTCCTCTTTTTTTTTTCTTTTAAGTATTCATTTTATCTTTCATCAAAAGACACACATGTGGTTACATTTAAAGGACATTGAACAGTTGTTTTCTTTTCATGCAGGGGCCTGAATTAATGAATAAATATGTTGGTGAATCTGAAAGAGCGGTTAGAGAGGTAAGATGATTATGTCTTGAAGTGGAACTCTGTGTAGGGGAACCATCCTTCTGTTCTTCTGTATGGTTTCCATTTTGTTTTGGATTGTAGATGCTGAAATTTCCAAATCCAAATTCTAGCGGTATATTTGTCATTCAGGCAAGCATTATTTTATTATTTAAAAATGCAATTTCGATCATCTACAATACTTCGTCTTTATATTTAAACATCATAATACTATGAACATTTAGTTTTACCAAATAAAGATTTTAACAACTGCCCTCATTTCATTTAAAAAAAAAAAAAACAAACTCCTGTACTTACAAGGAATGCTTGATCTCAGAATGAGATTTAAATCCTTTAAATTATGAAGTCCTTTAAATTGAATAAGCTTAGTATATGAAAATTTCACTGTACTGTTCTTATTTTAATTATTTTACCTTTGCCTGGTGACTTAGATAATGCATCCCCCGCTTTTTTTTGAGTATGATTCCATGTATGTGCAATGTCCAGAATAGGCAGATGTATATATGTAGGAAGTAGATTATTAGCCCTATGTATATATTTTTAAATCTTAAAAATACCTCCACACATACTTACAATGTTTACATGTTACGTTTCTAAGTTCTTATAAAAATTCGTGTACATATCAGCAGCATATTATAGACCGTATTCGAAGATCTTTAGTAAGTATTGTAGCTCTGTCAAATAATGTAGGTAAAATAGTTAAGCATTATTATGCTATATAATAAATGTCAATATAGTTAGTATGTAATACTTGAAAAGGATATAAAATTTTTTGTGATTTTACCATCACATTTTAGTACCGTATATGGTGTATAGATAGTGTATTATATTTAATTAAAGACTAAATGAATAAAAATATAAATATACAGAATAGAAAAAAAACCTTAAAACCTTTGAAATATTTAAATCATGTTTTCCCCCAACTCAAAGAATTTGGTGCTGTACCTGTAAATATTACCTCAATTATGATGCATCCCCCTTCTAAGATTTAAAGCCAGTACCTAATTGGTAGGCCACTCACCCATATTGTGGAAGCTGCACAACTGATAAACTCATGCAAAATCAGGGCACTTGGAGTCGGGTAACTATAGGAATTTGACCACAAGTCTTGGCTTTCCTAAGCAGAGGTTGGTCTGCCTCACATAGACGCCCTGTATCCTTACAGAAGCTAAACAAGGAAGAGAATACACCAACAGCAATGGAACAGATGGCCTCCATTTGTGAATACCTGGGTACCAACCCAAGAGAATTAGAGATTGGAATATTTGGTTTTTCATCTAAGAAAAAATCTTAAGTTACTCTTTGTCCTTTTTCTTCTTTCTTGAAAATGTAGACAGTGGTAATTGTAGGAAACAATAACAATAACAACAATAGTATCATCATTGATTAAAATAAGAAAAAGGCAATATTTATTAATATTAATTGTTTTATTTTTATGGTCATGATCCTTGTGACCAGAAGATGGGGGCCTATATTGCAGACTTCTTTCTGCCTGTGCTGACTTTTTCTAGCCCGTTTCCACATTTTTTGCCCTCGTGACTGGCTAGCTGGCCAGTCCCTGTTGTTGGTAGCGTTTGACTTCTGGTCTTATCAGTCTGTGCTCTTCCAAGGTTTGGTCATTTTTCTTGTCCTGGCTTTACATCAGCCATTATTTTTCTGCACAGTCTTCAGAGAAATGAGTAAGGAAGGTGGCTTTTGGGTTTGTGGGTATTTTATATGCTAAGCTATAACTGATTTTACATGTTTGTGGTTTTTCTTTTAAATGTGTGTTTATGATTATTAATAATAACTGTCATTTACTGAGCTCTTATTATATTCCTGGCACTGTGCTAAATGCTTTGCATTCTTTTTTTAAACTCAGTTCTTAAAAATAATCTTCTGAAGCAAATATTTATCATTATCTCCATTTTCTAGATGTGGAAATTGAAGTTTGGTCATGATTGGGCTGGTTGGCTTGCACATAATAGATTTAGTTCCTAACATAGTTTTCAAACTAAAGCCAACTGCAAAATTTTCTGAAGTTTGCTATCTTTAGCTAATGTGGCATTCTTTTCACCAGATCTTCCGAAAAGCGAGAGCAGTGGCCCCGTCCATTATTTTCTTTGATGAACTTGATGCCTTAGCAGTTGAAAGGGGCAGGTAAGAAATATTTAAAAGGATTGCTATTAAATATTAGCAGTTACATTGTAAAGTAAATTAACACTTCATATATAGATTTTATTTATTAATACATTTAGACTAAATAAAAACTTTTTTTAAATTCATGTAGTTTTTTTCTCTTTTACCCAACTATTTCATGTTATCACTTTATAATACTTTCATATACTTTTTTTTTTTAAACACTGATATCCATTTGGGACATTTGAGTTAATTTTTATATCTTATTATTTATAGTTTTTACATTATTTACCCTAATACTGCCAGTCAAACTTTCGGTTTTTATATGCATATGATAAAAACTGTAAACAAAACTTCATTAAGGATAATTATACAATATAGAAAAACCAATTGTAATAAAAGGTGTTATTTTATAGATTTTAGTATTCTCTGGATTATGTTTCCTAAATAGAGTTACAGTAGAATAAAAATTAGTACTAATAGTTTTGTTCCTGAATCTCAAGCTATAAAGATTATTTATATCATTTCAAACAGATTGTGTGTGTGTGTGTGTGTGTGTGTGTATACAGATGTATATGTGTGTGTATGGGTATGTGTGCATGTATCTTAACTGTTTACGAGTTTGATTTTTTTCCTCTACAAATGTTAATTTTTTTATTTTTTTATCTTTTTAAAGATTTTTATTTATTTGTCAGAGACAGAGGGAGAGAGAGTGAGCAAGCACAGGCAGACAGAGGCAGGCAGAGGCAGAGGGAGAAGCAGGCTCCCTGCCGAGCAAGGAGCCTGATGTGGGACTTGATCCCAGGACCCTGGGATCATGACCTGAGCTGAAGGCAGTTGCTTAACCAACTGAGCCACCCAGGTGTCCCCTCTACAAATGTTTAGAAGGCCTTTTAAAGATTATATATTACAAGTACTTCATATGGAGAATGTTAATTTGTATGCTTTGTGCGTACTTTCTTGATCTATATATTGATTAGAAAAGTTTTGCTTGGGATGCCTGGGTGGCTTAGTCAATGAAGCATCTGCCTCAAGTCCTGAACCCGGGGTCCTGGGATGGAGCTCTACTTCGGGCTTCTCTCTACTTTGGGAGTCTGCTTCTCCCTCTGCCTGCTGCTCCCCCGCTTGTGTGCTCTCTCTCTCTCCCTGACATATACATAAATAAAATATTTTAAAAAAAAGAAAAAGTTTTGCTGATAATAATTACAGTGATGGTAGATGGCACCTTTTAGTCCCAGTGTTAAAGTCTGTAACAGACATTGGTGCTCTTTTCTTTCCTGGGTAGAGCTACCTCATCAGATGAGAATACGAACTATCATGAGGAGACTATTACTGGGTGGTAGTCTGCCCTGCTCTTCACTCTACCCATTGGATAACCTATAAATACCTACTGTCTTTTTACTTTATGAGTTGAAGTACTTAGACTGTCTTAATACTTCTGAGGTAAAGTGTCATAAAAGGTTACAAGTAGCTCAAGTTAGCACCTAACTACAAGAGAAGAAAAAGAACCCAGAGAGGTTTGCTGAAGCAGTGTGACCTGCCACATTTATGTGACATCAGAGACATTTTTGGAGCCTAAAAAGGAACAGGGTGGGATACATTGTTAAATATGAACCAGATGTGAGGTAGTATATATAGCAGAGTTCTCATAAAATGCTTTTGAAATAAAATGGTGTGAGAAACCAGACAAGGCACTTGATAGGAATATCCTGTTTTTGTGGGCAATTTGGCCCAGTAGAAATTTGCAGATATTTTAGAGATGCTAGTGATTTGCAGCCTCCAGATATCATTTCCCCAATAGTCTTCATCATTTTGTGAATTGTGTACCTCCCTCCTTCAGTGGCTTATTCAAACCAAGGTCAAATAAATTCTGTGGTATTTTCTTTGTATAGAAAAATTTTTGGTCATGTTCATTGATGTTTCAGAAAACAATAAGTGGTACCTTGGTGGCTCAGTTAAATGTCTAACTCTTGATCTCAGCTCTGGTCTTGATCTCAGGTCATGAGTTCACGGTCATGAGCCCAAGCTCCTCGTTGGGCTCCATACTGAGTATGGAGCCTACTGAAAAAAAAAAATAGAAAGAAAGAAAACAACAAAACAGCAATGAAGCTGATTAAAACAAAGGAAAAAAACATAATGCTAATGGTCCAAAGTAGAGACTTCTAGTTGGTTATATCTTAGGAGCACTAAGTTTTTTATTTAGGAGCACTAAGTTTTTTATTTTTGATAGTCATAAGAATCTCAAAGAGTGATACTCTGTTTTCTCTTGTTTATTTGTTTTTTCTTTCTGTATTTCTTTTTTAAAATTGTGTTATGGCCAGCATTGCCTAGAAAATAATTGTTTTATCTAATAAGAATGCGGGCACCTAAAAACCAAAATATGTAAAACCTCCACATACATATTTTTGTTCTTCAGCTACTTGAATTGGACAGTTCCTAGAAATTGAAAAAACAGTTATTGATATATACCAAAAGTATAAAATTCCCAAGATACTAAACCAATTTTATGCTTTGTTAAAGAAATAGAAAACATGGAAAAATTTAAAATTCCATAAACTAGTAGGCATTTCTACATAATATTGGGCTATAGAATAGTTATTGCTTTAATTTGTTAATTGTTTTTATGTTTTCTATGATAACATTCAGGTCAAACCCATATGACTAGTTCAAAAATAATGGTGCATAAAAAGACTGTTTCTTCTTATCAAGACTTTAATTTCTAAACTTAAAATGTTTAACAAATTGAGTAGAGAATTATTATATACTCTAGTCCCTATTATCTTTTGTTTTTTAAATCAATTATTTTGACTATTTGAAGTTACTCAAGTTAGCCATGGAACTGAGGTTTGCAGCCAGGAAGCACATTGTAAATAGAACATGGGTATATTGTTTGCTTAGCTTTAGAAATATTTGTGCTTTCAGAACGAGAGATTTTTTTTTCATGCTTATCAAAGTATCTAATTACAACCACTATTTTCTCCTCCTCCCTGTCCCATTTAAATTTCTTTGGGGTTTGAAAAATAAATAAGCCTAGTGTTCACTTCTTTTTTTCTGAATACCATTTAAATTATGGGTGTTCTGAATTCATATTGTGAGTTAGAGAAAATGTTATAAGGTTCCCTTTATGAAGTGCTTTAATGATCTAAGATTTGGGAAAATTGAAAATGTTGTTAAAGTAGCAGAGCTCTTTGGAAAAGAGGTATTATATCAGCGAGTAAAGCACTGAGATAGGGAAGAGGCATAAATTAAACTGAGCTAATAATATTAGGTAATACTCATTTAGTGCTTGTTATGTATTGGAAATTGTTTTGAGTGCTTTACAGGTGAAGGAAAAAAACTCAGAAAGGCATCTGCCTTAATGCAAGGTAGGATATCATACAATGGACAGTTGGCTCCGGTACTCTGCCTGAGCTTCATACTAGCTTAAATATTTACCGTTTTCAGGGTTGTAGTCAGGAGGCGAGAGCAAGCTGGGCAATAAATCATTGGTCAGCCTTGTCCTGGGCAGTAGTCCTGTCCTCAGAAGTGGAGAGATATAGAGCAAGTCTCCATATGCTGTATTCTCTTAGCCCAGTCTTCTTTAATAGATAAAATAGCCACTGACTAACCTGGAGATGCCTAGAAGATCTTCCTTGTTTAGGACATTCTAGTTAGTCTCAGGATCCTGAATCATCCTCATTTCCTGACATTGATTGCCTGGTAATGCCAAACCTTAAGCATGATTAGAAGAGGTTCGAAATTAGGAACTTACCCCTAGAGCTAAAGAGGCTTATCTTGTTTGTTTAATTAACTTCTAAATAATGTGACTCTCTTTGTTTGACCTCACTCACTATGTTACGGTCTTTTTTTATTTTGTTTTAGCATGTACTCATTACAACAGCCTTGTGTAGGTCCTATTTTCATCTCAGTTTTACAGGTGAAAAATCTTAGACATATAGGTGCATGAATATGATAGCTCAAGGTCATCAGAGCTGGGATTTGAATTTAGATATTTTGACTCCAGGGCAGATATTCTGAGCCACTTTTTGACTTGACTACCATAACCACAGATTCTAGGATTCAGATATTAGTAGCTAACTAACCTTTCAATCTTGTATTTATTGTGCATTTTCTCTGTGAGTTACTTTAGTAATGCTAACTGGGCTGTTTGTCTAACTGGGCTGTTGTTACATTCCTTTGCCAGCATTCATTCATTCGTTTGTTCAGTAAGTATTTATTGAATGCTTAGTCTGCAACAGGCTTTATGTTGGGGTTGAAATAGTGACCAGGACCTAAGGCAATTTCCTTAACTTCTCTATGCCTTTTTTTCTTTATTTGTAAATTGGAGATGATAGTACTAACAAATTTTAGGTTGTTAGAATTAAATGCACGTAAAGTGCTTGACACAGTGCTTGACACAGTAGCTGGCATGTTAGTAACAACTTAAAAAACTTTAGTGTTTCTTATAATGTCTGCATAGATATTCTACTGTTAATAGTAATAATTTCCATATAGATAGAAATATAGTAATAGACATAGAAATAAATCCTGTCCTAACAGAGTTTACATTTTAGTGGCTGAAACTGAAACATTTGGGAAATTAGAAAATAAGATCTACAGATGATGGGTACTATGGTATTTCGTCAGTCTAAGATGCCTTTAGTTGTAAGACACATCATTATTTTTCCTCTCCCTTTACCCTACAACCCCCTGCCCTGCCTCTCAAATTCATAATATCAGAGAGATTATATGATAATTGTCTTTTTCTGATTGACATATTTCGCTCAGCATAATACCATAATACCCAACAACGTTCCATCCACGTCGCAAATGGCAAGATTTTGGGGTTTTTTTTGGTGGTGGTGGTGGTGGTGAGTTTTTTTTTATGGCTGCATAGTATTCTAAGATGGGACCAGGGAGGGAGACAAACCATAAGAGGCTCTTAATCTCAGGAAACAAACTAAGGGTTGCTGGGGGTGGAGGGAAAGGGATGGGGCGGCTGGGTTATGTATATGGAGGAGGGTATGTGCTAGGTGAGTGCTGTGAATTGTGTAAGACTGATGATTCACAGACCTGTACCCCTGAAGCAAATAATATATTATATGTTAATAAAATAAAATAAAAAGATACATCATTATTATATATAGCATTACTGATGAAAAATGTAGCCTTAAACTGTGATATGAAGCCAAGAAGTCACCAACTCCAAGAGACATCCGATTTCAAAAATTTAAAATAGGAAGAAAGATTTATCTTAGAAATAGAAAAAAGTGGGGTCCCTGGGTGGCACAGTCATTTTGAGCATCTGACTTTTGGTTTCAGCTCAGGTCATAATCTCCTGGGTTGGGGGATGGAGCCCTGTGTTGGGCTCTGCACTCAGCATGGAATCTGCTTGATTCATATGCACGCGTGCACTCTTTCTCTCTCTTCCTCTCTCTCTCTCTCAAACAAATAAAACCTTAAAAAAAGGAACAGAAGAAAGATAGTAACCTTGTTATTTGGGAGAAAGAAGATAATCTGTTCTGTTTTATAAAAGCGATGCTATTAAACACAAAAAATATTCAGGATTTTGTTTTATGACTAGAATGTAAAAAAGATGATTAAATATATAGAAAAATGAAAAAGATTAAGTTCCTAGGTAAAAGCTGACTGAATGAGAGTTTCTGTAAGGTGTTGGGAGAATTAACTACTTTTTTGTTACTGCACTTAATCATCTACAATTGTTACTTGGAGTGGTTGGGGAAAAAAGAAGTTCTGAGCCAACTTTCATTGAAAATGAAGGTTTCAGGCTTAGCAGCATTCTGAAAAGAGCGCTGAATTTAAAAATAATGATCAGGAAATGCAATATCCTCTTTTAATAGCATATCCAGATTTCAGGTAAATTCAGTGATTTCACAACACTAAGCACTGTGGAAGAAATTTTGTGGGTATCATTTTTCTAAATGACACTTTCAAGGAGGGTAGTACCTTTTTCTAATGTGATATTTATGGTACTTTTAAAAATTTCATAAAATCATAAACTTTTATAGCTGAAAAAGTTGTTATAAGTCATCTTGTGCAACTTTTGTTCTTCAGAACAGAAGCCCCTGGATTTTAAGACCTTAGGCACATAATGCCTTTGTGGCCTGGGCAAGACTAGAATTCATGTTTTCTGATTCAGTGCTCTTTGAACTGTACTACTCTTGTCTCTTATACAGTCAGGATTTGAGATAGAAAAAGTGTGTTTATGTTGTAGTAAAAATTCTCATGTAAGTAAATATTTAAAGAATATTTTTATGTTTAGGAGATTCTAACAATAACCGCTTATTAAATACTTTAACCCCTGTTTTGTAAATCTGTATTTCAAATCAATGAATTAAATGCCTAGTTCCTTGTATGCAGATTTTCCTAATTTATACTTGATTACCCCAGATATAACATGGTTTTCACATTTGTAAACTCTTAATATTAAACAGAAATGCTGGGGAAAAGAGAGCAAAAGAAGAAATGCAAAATGTCTAACATTTTTCATTATAATAGTTCCATGAAATGTAGCAGAGTTTTGTGATTATTTTTGTTTTGTGTTTGTCTGTGCACTGTTGAATACCATACCACAGATTAAAGGTACAGCTTTCCTTAGAGAGATGGGCTGTTGCATCATTTTATCAGAAATTGGGAATTACTTTTTGTTCTTGTAGGACACATAGGTCTCTTATTGTAGTTGTGTTGTCTTTGAAATGAAAGCTTGCTTGTATTTCACATCCATTAAGAAAATTGTCATAGGTATTCTTCATGTTCAGAGTAATGCATATTTGGCTAGCCTTCTTTAGGCCTTTCTTAGGCCTCTTCCAAGCATCAGTACTGACTATGGGAGTGTGCGAGGTAGTTTTTAAGAAACAAAGTCAGATGCCTACCATTCAGAACCCCATGATATTTAAAAATGAATACTAGAAAAAATTTAACTTGGATAGATAAGATGCTGGTCTGTAATTTAGAAATCATATGAAGGGACAAATGATGGGGCATTTCATTTTATTGAAGGAGTTAAAAAAGGAAATGTTTATATCATTTTTGTGAAAATTTTAGTATTGAAGAATACATTCTGTTTAATCCGTACAGTCACGGCAGTGACATTTTTTTAGGATAGTGGTTTGCACACCTTTTCTGTACCAGGCCAGTGAGTAAACATTTTTGTCTTTTTGGTCCATGGTCTCTATTGCAGCTCTTCATCTCTGCTTCTATATTGCAAAAGCAGCGATAGAGAATATGTAAGCCAGTAAGAAAACAGTTGGCTGGCCACATTTAGCCTGTGGCTATAGTTTACTGACCCATTTTAAGATACCCTAAACGTCCCTTAGGTCCATGGCACTGTATGACTTTTGAATAAGAATAATTTGGAAAAGGGACTTGACTTCTGAAGGGAAAAGAGAATTAATGTTTTAGGAAAGTCTAGCTTCAGTATTTTCTACAACTGAACATCTTTTTTCCATTGTTGTGTTGCCTATCTCTAGCAGATAATAAAGTTTTATAAAATCATTTCATTATGTTAGTGATTACACATTTGTTTTTAAACTTTTTCTTGGAGTTGGTTTTGATTTCCTAGGATGTCAGTTTTATGGTTTTTGTTTCCTACTGCAGCTTTGAAAGTCAGCCAAGAATATTTCTCAGCCCATAAAACATTTTCACTGTGCTATTCTCCAGCTGACTCTCAATGATCTGTGGAAATAAAGGGCAAAGGCAGCTGGGTAATGGGAATCCAAAGAATTTCCTTCACCTAATCATCAACATTTAATACAGCCACCATTTCCTCCTATAATAAATAGCAAATTGGACAAGTAGGAGTTTCACTTCTTTTCTGTTTGGAAGTGCCAATTGGAGGTATAAGTAATAAGTTTTTGACTATGAATATTTTTATTAAAAATAATGAATTAAGTAAGTTTACTTGGGGTCTACACAATACCAACACAGAATATAGAATTTTAAAACTAGAAGAATCTATCTATATTTTCTTTTTTTTTTTTTTTAAAGATTTTATTTATTTATTTGAAAGACAGAGATCACAAGTAGGCAGAGAGGCAGGCAGGGAGAGAAGGGGAAGCAGGCTTCCTGCTGAGCAGAGAGCCCAATGCGGGGCTCGATCCCAGGACCCTGAGACCATGACCTGGGCCGAAGGCAGAGGCTTCAACCCACTGAGCCACCCAGGCGCCCCTCTATCTATATTTTCTAATTCAACTCCCTTGTTCATACATGCCAGTAATTACAAAATCCTCAAAGGAACAATAATATCTTCATGATCTTATCTCAGATGTCTAGCACAGTGCCTAGCAAAGAAGCACCCAGACGTTTATTTTTTGAATAAAGGAATGAAGGCTCAGAGAAACTACAGATTATGATGTTCACTTGGTTGTTAGTGGAGTCTGACTTCAATATATTTTAGTGTCCTTTGTGAACCAATTTTCTTTTAAAATTAAATACTAAGACTGTCTTTCAGAATTTTCTCACCTGTCTTATGTTCATAGAAGCACCATCATTTTCATTATAAAGAATCATTTGTAAGCTTTGGAATATATTCATTCACCTGTCAAAGAGCTCTAAAAAGAAATAAATTAAGTGCTAAGTGATACTTTTTTCAAAAAAACTCAGTAGTTTTTATACATACTAAAAGTGGGTGTGGGCTCACCAAACTTTGTCAGTTGTGCTAAGGATACAGAATGATACATATTCTTTATAATGTACCTGATTGCAAAGTAATCAAATGATAACAAAGGATAGCAATAATAATGAAAATCGTATTTTTTAGGTTAAGTGAGGAGATATTTTGAGAAAGATTCTTGCCTTCCTTGGTATACTAATTAATTTATTAGAACGGTCACCAAGTTACTCTCTACCCAGACAGCTATTCAGTAAGACTTATTTTATTGTAGTTCAACTTACTTTAATCAAGTTTTTTTCAAGAAAGCACCTAAATCTTTGGGTACCAAATCCTAGGTGTCTGTAGCTATACTTAGAGCATATAAATGAAGATCCTGAATCAGTATCCATACCCCTCCACACAAAAAAAGCAAAAGTTCATTTAAAAGACAAAAGAGAGCAGGGAAAAAAAAAAAACAAAAACAGATGAGAACTTCTTTTGGTATAGATCCAAGAAATCAAACAAGTAGAGATTTTCTTCTAATTAGTGTGTTTCTTGATCCAAGCATTTCTGTATCTGCGAACAATCCTATAAGTGTATTATATTTCTCTGTTTTAGAAAGTTTAGAAGGTTTTTCATTTTTTTAAAAAAATCATTTAAAAAATCTGAAAAGTCTAAAAATACTCTTATCTGGAAGTTTTAGCTACTCAAATCATTCCTTGAGGACTCCAAGGAGCCCAAGCTACTATTACATTTGAACAGCTAATACATAGTTAACATTAAAATGTAAAGAACTCTAAGTACCAATGTACAGCAATCTCCTACTAATATGTCTTACAGAAAGAAAGAACCTTAGTTTAGTTTATTACAGTTACTGGCTTTGGCATGCCAAATAGTTATGAAGAGCTCCAGAAGAGCAATTTTGTCTTAGTATTATGTTGGTGGTTTTCATGGCAAAATTAAGGAATTTTGATAACTTTCTACCATGTTGTAAGTAAATCTAGGTAGGGAATTGGCAGTATGAATCTGGATGTATGTACTGACGTGTGCTGTACTAACTTCTGAAAATCAGCAACCGTTTATATACCATACATCCCTATTTAGTTTATTTGTTAAGGTAATGTTAAAAAGTTAGAGATTTCTTTGTTAAACCAATTATAACAGTGATAATTATAATAATGATAATGTTTATAATTACTGCCTGTTAACATTTTCTTTGTGCTGAGCATTGTACTAGATCTTCTATACATTTTATCTAATTTTGAGGAAGGTATGAGCCTACTACCCAGGTTTTGAGAAAACTGAGGTTCAGGGAGATTTACGTACCTTTTCCACAAGATTACACATAAAAATAAGTGGTAAAGCTGGCATTTGAACCCAGGCTTATTGAATATCAAAACTCTTTCCCCAATTCAAAGCAGTCTTCCCAATGAGTACTAACCAGGATGATTTTTAAACCTTCATGTTATATAATAGTTCATTATATCCTGTGACTTTAACTGAGTTCATTTATCAGTTTTTTGGTTGAATCTTTCTTTATATAGAGTCATGTCATCTGCAGGTAGTGAAAGTTTTACTTCTTCCTTGCTCATTTGGATGAGCCTTTATTTGTTTTTGTTGTTGTTGTCCGATTGCTGTGGCTAGGACTTTCAGTACTACGTTAAATAACAGTGATGAGGGTGGATGTGAGGGAGTCTTGTTCCTGACTATATAGGAAATGCTCACAGTTTTTCCCCATTTAGATGGGAATTAGTGTGGGTTTTTCATATATGGCCTTTATTAGGTTGAGGTAGGTTCCCTGGAAACCTACTTTGTTGAGGGTTTTCCTCATGAATTGGTTGTATTTTGTCAAATGCTTTTCTGCGTCTATTGAAATATTCATATTTTTTAATCCTTTTATTAACGTGGTATTTCATGTTGATTGATTAGCAGTTGAATGACCCGTGCAACCAGGAATAAATCCCACTTGATCATGGTGAATGATTTTTTTAATGTATTCTCAGATTTGGTTTGCTAGTATTTTCTTGAGAATTTTCGCATTTATGCTCATCAGGGACATTGGCCTGTAGTTTTCTTTTTTTGTGGTCTCCGTACCTGGTTTTGATATCAGGGTAATGCTATACAACAATAATGAAGCAAGAGAAAGAGAAATTAAGGAATCAGTCCCATTTACAACTGCACCAAAAACCTAGGAATAAACCTAACCAAAGAGGTGAAAGACCTATACTCTGAAAACTATAAAACATTGATAAAGAAATTGAAGTTGTCACAAAAACAGGAATGTTATTTCATGCTCATGGATTGGAAACAAATATTATGAAAATGTCTATACTGCCCAAAGCATCTACACATTTAATGCGTCCCTATCAAAATACCACCAGCATTTTTCACAGAACTAGAGCAAATAACCCTAAAATTTGTATGGAACCACAGAAGACCCTGAATAGCCAAAACAACCTTGAAAAAGAAAAGCAAGCCTGGAGGCATCACTATTCCAGACTTCAAGTTATATTACAAAGCTGTTAGTAATCTAAACAGTATGGTACTGGCATAAAAATAGACACATAGATTCAATAGGATAGAAAACCTAGAAAAGAACCCACAGATATATGGTCAGTTAATCTTCAGCAAATCAGGAAAATATCCAATGGGAAAAAGACCATCTCTTCAACAAATGCTGTTGGGAAAACTGGATCGCACCATGCAGAATGAAACTGGTCTGCTTTCTTACACCATACATAAAAATAAGTTCAAAATGGATTGAAGACCTAAATTTGAGATCTGAAATCATAAAGCTCCTAGGAGTGAACCCAGGCCACAACCTCTTTGAGAGTGACTGTAGTAAATTCTTTCTAGATATGTCTCCTGAGATGAGGGAAACAAAAGCAAAAATAAAGTATTGGGATTTCATCAAAATAAGAACCTTCTGCACAGCAAAGAAAACAGTAAAACTAAAAGGCAACCTATGGCATAGGAGAAGATATGCAAATGATATGTCTGATAAAGGGTTAGTATCTAAAATATGTAAAGAATGTGTTAAACTAAACATCCCCCAAATGAATAATCCAGTTAAAAATGGGCAGAAGACATGATAGATGTTTTTCCAAAGAAGACATATAGATGGTCAACAGACACACGAAAAGGTGCTCAGTATCACTCATAATCAGGGAAATGCAAATCAAAACTGCAGTGAGATACCACCTCACACTTGTCAGAAAGTCTAATATCAACAACACAGGAAAGAACAGGTGTTGGTGAGGATGTAGAAAAAGGGGAACCCTCTTGCTTTGTTGGTGGGAACGCAAACATTGGTGCAGCCACTCTGGAAAAAGTATGGAGGTTCCTCAAAAAGTTAAAAATAGAACTACCATGTGATCCAGCAATTGTTGTACTAGTTATTTACCCAAAGAATACAAAAATACTAATTGCAAAGGCTACATCCACCCCAGTCTTTAAAGCAGCATTGTCTACAGTAGCCAAATTATGGAAACAGCTTCCCCCCTCAACACACACACAGTGGAATATTATTACTCAGCTATAAAAAGAATGAAATCTTGCCCTTTGCAAGGACATGGATGGAGCTAGAGAGTATTATGCTAAGTGTAATAAGTCAGAGAAAGGTAATACTGTATAATTTCACTTATATGTGGAATTTAAGAAACAGAACAAATGAGCAAAGGAAAAGTAGGCAGGGCAAATCGAAAAACAGACTCTTGGCTGTGGAGAACAAATTAATGGTTCCCAAAAGTCAGTTGAGTTGGGGCATAGGGGTGTGTGTGTGTGTGTGTGTGTGTGTGTGTGTGTGTGTGTGTGTTTGAGGGGGATTAAGGAGGGCACTTGTTTTGATGAGCACCTGGTGTTGTATGGCAGTGTTGAATCACTGTGTTTATCTGAAACTAATATTATGCTGTATGTTAACAAGTGGAAGTTAAATAAAATCTTTAAAAAAATAATTCATTATAATAAGTACAGAATTGTAATTTTCTGTGTCACCATTTCTAGATCAATGGCACTAAGAAATGATGCATGTTTAGAAGCATTTTCTCTGCTTCAGTTACTAGACCACATTTTTCAGAAAATTAGTTTGAGCTGACATATGTTCATTTTCCTTATTATTTATTTTATTGGATTATGTTTATGATAATAGTGTGGGGATGTCAGGAGTGTGAAAAAAATTCTCTTCAAAAAACTGCTTTTGCAATGAGTAAATTGAACTGTGGGGTTAAGAATCACTTGTTTCTCTAACATTGTATTTTAGTCAGACTATACAGATGTAATGAGTATTGCCTTCGTTAGCTTGGAAGTTTTACTGGGAGTCATGGCAAAATGGAAAAATACATACTTTTATGTCATTCTCTATGTTAACAGTTTATACAAAGTTACAGTTATGCTGAGCACATGCTGCTCACAGAGCTAAGGACAGCTGGAGAATATAACTCACTATGTATGTCTCTACTTTTATAGGATATCCTGTGAACCTAAAATAGCTTATTTACTGTCAGGCTCATGCTGAATATTGATCACACTCTGACAGCATAGATTTAAGCTAGAAAACTCAAGGCATTATTGATTCTTGACATTCATTAGTTTTTGCTTTCAGGTTTTGAATTTTGGTGGTTCTTTCTTTTAAATTGGCATCTATTTCTTCAGTACAATTAAGTGTTTTCTTTCAACTGTAATCAATAGGTCTCTCTTACTGTGTGATGGTTTGAAAGATAGCTGTTACAGGTATTTCAACCTACTTTGGCACATTGGTGTATTTGGTTTGCAAAACTCTGAAGTTATTTATGCTTTATAGTATTATGGAAAGAATATAGACTCTGGAATCAAGTACATATGTGTTCAGATCCTGCCTCTGCCATTTGCTAGTTGTGGAATCTTAGGCAAATTACTCAACCTCTCTGTGCCTCAGTTTTCTTTTTATATATAATGAGAATAAAAGTAGTATTTACCTCACAGTGCTGTTATTAGGATGAATAAAGTAGTCCATGGGTTACATGGTACAGAGCAAGTTAAATATGTGTCATTTGTTATTAATACAGTATCTGGGAGGTATTAAATGGACAGTAGGTATTTTTTTATGATTACTTATGAAGGTTTTCCCTCACATCTTCTATGAGACATCAGAACTCTCCATATTCCTGAGGCTATAGGCAAGGCATAGATAAACTGCCTGTGTGGGAAGAATATATACTGAGCTTTAATAATGCTACAAGCAAATGGTTTATCAGGAACAGAAGAGCTTAATTTTTTTTTTTTATGGGAATCAGAGATCTTGTTCAAGAGATTATTTTTAAGTCAGCCCAAAAAGGTGAGCAAGGAATCTTAAGAAATCTCTGATTTTGATAGACTCTTCAGATGTTTAATTTTTAAATTAAATAATTATTTATTAGTTATTGTCGGCTGGACAACATAGGTAGAATTTTAAATATGTGTAATATTGTTTAAAAAAGTGGAATATGATAGTTTTTCTTTAGAATTTTTTTTCAAAGACTAGTCTAACATGAGTCAGTTTAAGAGTGCGTGGTATTGGAAATGACTTATTAAAAACAATTCATTTGTGGGGCTCCTGGGTAGCACAGTCAGTTAAAGCGTTTGACTCTTGGTTTTGGTTCAGGTTGTGATCTCAGGGTCATGAGATGGAGCCCTGTTTGGGCTCAGTGCTGAGTCTGCTCTACTTTCTCCATCTCCGTTAGCCCCTCCTACTTGTATGCTCTCTCTCTCTCTCTCTCTAAAATAAACAAATCTTAAAAAAATAGATAATGCATTTGTTTATGGAAGAGCCAACTTCTTTCTGAGGGATAGAGTTGTGTTCTGTAGGTAAATTTATTACTATAATATCAACACATTTTATTGAAAGTATAAAAGGCTTATGTTAAAAAAACTTTTTAATTGTTTAAAGCATGTTTAATTATCAAAACAAATTGTTTAAACTGGTTAAATGTTTAAAACTTTAAAATTGTTTTAAAGTAAAAAAAAAAAAAAATCTGCTTACCTTTCCCAGCCTCTTTTTTTCCTTTTTCTTTGCCTAAAAGAAAAGGTATTAATAATTCTAGTGTTTTCATAACTTACAAGCTCTATCTTTATAAGAGATTTTTACTTTTTAAACAGAATATTGACAAAACGAATGTGTTGTGTGATTTTATTTTTTTTAAATTTTATTTATTTATTTGACAGACAGAGATCACAAGTAGACAGAGAGGCAAGCAGGGGAGGGAAAGGAAGCAGGCTCGCTGCTGAGCAGAGAACCCAGTGTGGGGCTCCATCCCAGGACCCTGGGATCACGACCTGAGCCAAAGCCAGAGGCTTTAACCCACTGAGCCACCCAGGTGCCCTATGATTTTATTTTTTATGGATTATAGCTTATTTAAGTACTCTTATGCTTGGAATTTTTTAAAATATAAAATTGTTTCTCCCTTAATTTTTTTTTTTTATTTTAAAGTTGTGTATAGAGGAGCCAGAACTATAGTTATTGTTCCAGTGATGTTATCATCTTCATGGTATTTATTTGAAGAAAGTATAATTCATACTCTTTCTGAATTTTGCTTTAAAAAGGGCAAAAAAGAAAAATCTTTTGGTATTTCTTCCTCTCCCCAGTTCATTTTCTTTCAGGTGGTTGTATCCACTATTCATAAAAAAAAAAAAAAATTCCCAATTCCCTCCCAAGTATATAGGTTTCCTAATGAGATGATTCATTTTAAAACAAGTTCACATTAGGCTTGTCAGGATCAGGTAAAGAATGTAAAAGCAAAATTGGACCTAGAACACTTGGATCTATTCTTGACATTTTTTTTTTTTTTAAGATTTTATTTGACAGATAGAGATCACAAGTAGGCAGAGAGGCAGGCAGAGAGAGAGGGAGGAGGAAGCAGGCTCCCCGCTGAGCAGAGAGCCCAAGGCGGGGCTCGATCCCAGGGTCCTGGGATCATGACCCGAGCCGAAGGCAGAGGCTTTAACCCACCGAGCCAACCAGGTGCCCCTATTCTTGACATTTTTTAATGAGTAAGCAGTTATTCGTATGTATGCAAACAAATACAGTTTCTATTACTAGTGGAATTGATACTTAAGACTGAGAAATACCTTGTTTGTACCTTTTTCAGTATTAGCTGCTGATTGTAGAGGTCATTTTATAAAGAAACCTTTGAAATAAACCTTAACTGTAAATTTTGGCTATAGACTGTTATCTTAAGCTATGAATAATTGTATTGGCTTCAGTATTTGAGAATCCTGAGTACACGCTTGATCTCTTTGATTCCTTTTGATAGTCTTAGGGAAATTCTCAGGTTTTAGTTTGTCAGATATGGCTTTTATTTTATTCTCTTTTTTCTCTATGGAACTGTCTCATATGGTACTCTCTGTTTCTTAGTTTTCCACTTGATTCCATATGTCTGTTACACTGTTTTCATTCTTTTTTTCCCCCTCTTCTTTGTGCATCAGTTTGGATATTTTCTACTTGCCTGTTTTCCAGTTCAAGAATCCTCTGTTCTCCTGTGTCTAATCTGTTACTCTCATCTTTTCTTTTTTTTTTTTTTTTTATTTGGCAGAGAGAAATCACAAGTAGATGGAGAGGCAGGCAGAGAAAGAGAGAGGGAAGCAGGCTCCCTGCTGAGCAGAGAGCCCAATGCGGGGCTCGATCCCAGGACCCTGAGATCATGACCTGAGCCGAAGGCAGCAGCTTAACCCACTGAGCCAGGCGCCCCTGTTACTCTCATCTTTTTAATTTTTAATTACAGCTTTTATAGTTTTGGGGTTTAGAATTTTCATTTGAATTTTTCTTATGGATTCCAGGCTCCTGATGATGAAATTCCCCCCCACCTTTCTTGGACAAATCTTGGGAATTTTTATTTTTACTTTCTCAGTTCTATCCCTTTCTATATTACATATTGATTTAATATTGTTTTACAGATTCTAACTCTTTAGCATCTCTCCTCTTCTTAAAACTAAAAGAAATATATATATTATGATTTTGTTGATAATTGGTGTCTTGGGCTTCTCTCATTTGTTTAATTTTTTTTTTATTTGGACTCTATACCTAATACTTGAGTTTAGTGTCTAAAGCAGTTATGGTAATGGCAGGTTTTCTATTTGTGAAATTTTTTATCCATTCTCAAATTAAATTTAGATTAGTTTATGTTAATAGAATGTGGTTGTGTGTCATGGGCTTCCAGCATCTAAATATGGTGTTTGAAAAACTCCTAGAGGAGCATCTGGTTAAGTGTCTGCCTTCAGCTCAGTTCATGATCCCAGGGTCCTGGGATTGAGCCTGCTTCTCCCTCTCCCTCTGCCCCTCCTCTCCACTCATGCTCTCTCTCTCTCTGCTCACTCTCTCAGATAAATAAGTAAAATCTTAAATAAATAAATAAATAAAAGCTCCTTGATTTTTGTTCCTAATCTGTGAGCCTAAATTTAGATTCAAAATGAAAAATGTTTAAATGGTGTTTTTACTTGTAACTTTCATGTAAAAACTGCTTATAATGAAGCTGATGTATACTGTTGTTTCAGCTTTAAATCTGTTAATTTGTATAGCAATTTGTGTTCACAACATTAATCCAAAGCTATAATGTACTGAAATTTTTTTTGAATTATATGATGAAAATTCAAATATATTTTGGATTGTATTCAAATTTTTCATTTTAAAAGATTTGAGAAGTTAAAATCTATATGTTTAGTAATAATCTATATTTTTTGTTAAAATAACTCATTTTCCTATCCTCTAACATAATTGTTTTAATTTTCTTCTCAAATATTACCACTAATGAAAGTCTGTATTGAGTGGTATTCAAATTCAGTGGTAGCCCTGCCCAAATCTAACACTGATAGTTATGAGATTGCTCTTGTTTTTCTAGAAAGGATTCTAAATGTTCTATGTAGTATGATTATTCATGGTTATAGTTAGAACCACTTTATTACTGATAGGGTAAGTGGCCATCTTAATCTAGTTTTATTTAGTTTCATATATTCTATTCCAATTCTTGATTTACATTAATAACATAAAATCTATAGTTCTTGAGTCAGTCTTTGAGGATCTATTCTGTGTTTTTTATTTTGGAGAAGAAAGTAAACGTGATGTTTTCTTTCTGCCTTCTAGATCCTAAAGTCCTTGAGGGAATAAACTCCTATTGGCAAGAGTTTTTGGTTGATGCATAATTTTCTATATAGACAGGCGTTTCATCTTCAGGCAAACACAGTTTTATTTATTCCTTCCCAATATGGATACAATTTCTTGCCTTTTCTTGTCTTCTTGCACGATATGGGATTTGTAGTACATTGTTGAAGAATAATGGTGAGAAGGAACATCTTTGTCTCATTCCTGTTATTAGTGGGAAAGTTTTTTGTTTCTCAGCACTAAGTATGATGGTATAGTTTTTTCGTAGGTATTTTTTTTTTTTATCAAGTTGAAGTAGTTCTCTTTATTATTAGTTAGCTGACTTTGTATCATGACTGGGTGTTGGATATTTTTATATGTTTTTTTATTGAAGTATAGTTGACATACAATGTTAAATTAGCTTAAGGTATATAACATAGTAATTCTAGAAGTTTTATACATTATGCTGTACTGTCCACAAGTGTAGCTACTGCCTGTCATCATACAATGCTATTTTAATACCTTTGATTATATTCCTTGTGTTTTACCTTTCATTTCCATTGCGTATTCATTCCATAACTAGAAGCCCCCTCTCTTCATCTACCCTTCTTTACCCATCTTGCCTGACTCCCTTTTCCCCAGCAACCATTAATTTATTCTCTGTATTTTTGGGTCTATTTCTGCCTTTTATTTGTTTGCTTATTCATTTGTTTTGTTTTTAGGATCCATGTATAAGTGAAATCCTATGATACTTGTCTTTCTGACTTTTATAATACCTTCTGGGGGTCCATTTATGTTGTCACAAATGGCAAGATCTTACTTTTATCATGACTGTGTAACATTCTGTTGTGTATGTGTGTTTTTGTGTGTATGTACATCACTTGGGTTGTTTCCATATCTTGGCTGTTGTAAATAATGCTGTAATAAACATAGGGGTGTATATATATATTCAAATTAGTATTTTCATTTCCTTTGGGTAAATATCCAGTAGTGGAATTGCTGGTACTGAATCAAATGGTATTTTTTTTTTTTTAAGATTTTTTATTTATCAGAGGGGGGGTGGAGAGAGCGAGCACAGGCAGACAGAATGGCAGGCAGAGGCAGAGGGAGAAGCAGGCTCCCCGCCGAGCAAGGAGCCCAATGTGGGACTCGATCCCAGGACGCTGGGATCATGACCCGAGCCGAAGACAGCTGCTTAACCAACTGAGCCACCCAGGCGTCCCTCAAATGGTATTTCTATTTTTAATTTTTTGAGGAAACTTTATACTGTTTACCACAGTGGTTATACTATTTTACACTCCTATCCACAGTGCACACAAGGTTTCCTTTTTATCGATATCCTCACTGATATTTGTTTTTTCTGTTGTTTTTGATTTTAGCCATTCTGACAGGTGGAAGTTGATATCTCATTGTGGTTTTGATTTGCATTTCCCTGGTGATTAGTGCTGTTAAGCATCTTTTTATATGTCTATTGGCCATCTGTATGTCTTCTTAGGAAAAATGTCATTTTAGGTCCTTTGCCCATTTTTTATTTGGATTATTTGTGGTTTTTTGGGTTTGAGTGTTTCAGATTATTTATATATTTTGGATATAACCACTTATCAGCAGTATCATTTGCACATATCTTCTTTCATTCAGTATCTGCAAATAACAACTCCCATTAAGTTGCCTTTTTGTTTGTTCATAGTTTCCTTCACTTTGCAAAAGCTTTTTATTTTGATATAGTCTCAGTAGTTTACTTTTGCTTTCATCTCCCTCGCCTTAAGAGAGATACCTAGAAATAAATTGCTATGGCCAATGTCAAAGAAGTTACCTCTTATTTTTTTCTCTAGGAGTGTTACGGTTTTAGGTTTTACATTTAGATCTTTAATCTGTTTCAATTTTATTTGTATAGTGTAAGAAAGTGACCATTTCATTCTTTTGCATGTTTTTTTTTTTTCCGGTTTACCCAGCACCATTTATTGAAGAGATTTTTTTCCATTGTATATTCTTGCCTCTTCAGTCATAGATTACTTGACTGTGTAAACATAGGTTTATTTGTTCTGTTTTATTGGTTTATGTGTCAGTTTTTGTGCTAGTACTGTGTTGCTTTGATTCCTGCAGCTTTATAGTATATCTTAAAATCTGGAATTGCGATACCTCCAGCTTTATTCTTCCTTCTTAAGATTTCCTTAGGTATTTAGGGTTTCTGTGGTTCCACAGAAATTTTAGGATTATTTGTCCTAATTCTGTGAAAAATGCTGTTTGTGTTTTGGTAGCAATTGCATGAAATCTGTAGATTGTTTTTGGTAGTATGAACATTTTAATAATACTTGTTTTTCCAGTCCATGAACATAAAAAACCTTTCTATTTGTGTTTTCAATTTCTTTCATCAGTGTTATATAGTTTCCAGAGTACAGGTCTTTTACCTCCTTGGTTAAGTTTATTTCTAAGTATTTTATTCTTTTTGATACAATTACAAATGTAATCATTTATTTCCCTTTCTACTACTTTGTTATTAGTGTATAGAAATTCAACCAATTTCTGTGTATTAATTTTTAATTTAACTTAATAATTATAATTAATAATTTATCCTGCAATTTTACTGAATTCATTTATTCTAATAGTTTTTTGGTGATGTCTTTACGGTTTTCTATGTATAGTATCATGTCATGTGGATAGTGACAGTTTAACTTCTTCCTTATCAATATGGATGTCTTGTAATTCTTGTGGACTGCTGTGGCTAGCCTAGGATTTTGAGCACTGTGTTAAATAAAACTGGCAGGAGTGGACATCCTTGTCTTGATCCTGACCTAGAGGAAAGCCTCTTAGTTTTTCACCATTGAGTATGATGTTAGCTGTGGGGTTTTCATATATGGTTTTTATTATGTTGAGGTATGTTCCTTCTAAACCACTTTGTAGAGAGTTTTTGTCATGCACAGACTGGGTGTTGGATTTTGTCAAATGCTTTTTCTACATCTGTTGATAGGATTATATGATTTTTTTTTCTTTTAGCCTGTTGATATGATAGATTATGTTCATTGGTTTTTGAATGTTGAACCAGTGATTCCACTTCATCACAATATATAAATTTTTTACACATCATTGAATTATACACACTTATTATACTTTGCTCAGTTCAGTTTGCTAATATTTTGCATGTTTATAGAGTTATTGGTCTGCATTTTTCTTACAATGTCTTTGGTTTTGGTATTAGGATAATGGTACTCTCATAGAATGATTTAACAAGTATTCCCTTTACTTCTATCTTCTAATAGAAATTGTAGAAAATTGGTAAAATTTCTTCCTTAAATGCTTGCTAGAATTTACTATAAACTCATCTGGGTCTGATTCTTTCTGTTTAGAAGATTATTAATTCTTGATTCATTTTCTTTATTTGGTATAAGCGTATTGAGATTGTTGTTCTCGTGTGGATTTTGGCAGATTCTCCTTTCATCTAGATTATCAAGTATGTGGCTATAAAAATTTTTTTGTATTCTATTTCATAATGTAGTTTACTCTTAAATAATGTGGGGGTTTGGGTTGCTGACCCCCTATGCAGTTAAAAATCTACATATAACTTTGACTTCCCAAAAACTTAACTACTAATAGTCTACTATTGACCAGAAGCCTTCCTGGTAACAGAAACAGTCAATTAACACATACTTTGTATATGTATTATATACTGTATTCTTACAATAATGTAAGGTAGAGAAAAAATGTTAAGAAGTTCAGAAGGAAGAGAACATACATTTAAAGTACTGAAGTGTATTTATCAAAAAGGAATTGTCATATAAGTGGACCTGCACAGTTCAAACCCATGTTTAAGTGTCAACTGGAAATCCATTATTAAGCTTTTAAGGTCCTTGGGACCTGCAGCAATATTCTTTCTTTCATGTCTGGTATTAGTAATCTGTGTGTTCTCTTTTTTTTTGCTATTGTTTTTTTGTTGTTGTTGTTTTTAGTTATCCTGACTACAAGCTTATCATTTTTATTGATCTTTTCAAAGAATGAGCTTTTGCTTTTGTTGATTTTTCTCTCTTGACTTACTATTACCAATTTTATTTGTGCTCTAATTTTTGTATATTTTTTTCTTGTATTTTCATTGGATTTAGTTTGCTCTTTTTTTTAGTTTCCTGAGGTAGAAGCTTAGATGATTGCCTTTAGGTCTTTCTTTTTTCCTAATATATACATTCAGTGCTATAAATTTCTTATTAAGCACTACTTTTATTACCACATTCCACGAATTTTGATTAGTTGTATTTTCATTTTCATTTAGTTCAAACTATTTTTTTAAAAATTTCTGTTGAGACTCATGTATTATTCAGGAGTGTGGTTTTTTGTTGTTGTTGTTTTTGTTGTTTTGACAGACAGAGATCACAAGTAGGTATAGAGGCAGGCAGAGAGAGAGGGGGAAGCAGGCTCCCTGCTGAGCAGAGAGTCTGATGTGGGGCTCTATCCCAGGACCCTGGGATCATGACCTGAGCCGAAAGCAGAGGCTTTAACCCACTGAGCCACCCAGGTGCCCTGGAGTATGTTTTTTAATCTCCATGTGTTTTCTTATTTTCCAAATGTCTTTCTGCTGTTGGTTTCTAGTTTAATTTCACTGTGGTCTGATAGCACACATTGTATGATTTCTATTTTTTATAATTTGTTAAGGTAGATTTTATGGCCTAGAATGTAGTCTCTCTTGATCAGTACTCGATATGATCTTGAGATGAATGTGTATTCTGCTTTTGTTGGATTAAGTGGCATTTGGATAGCAATTATATCCAGTTGGTTGATGGTATTGTTGAGTTCACCTGTGTTCTTACTGATTTTCTGCCTGTTAGATCTGTCCATTTCTGCTGGAGCAGTGTTCAGATTTCCAACTCTGTGAGTGAATTTGTTTCTTTCTTCTTGCTATTCTATCAATTTTTTCCTCACATATTTTGACCCCCTACTATTAGGTGATGCATATTAAAGATTGTTAATGTCCTCTTGGAGTATTGACCCCTTTATCGTTATGTAATACCTCTCTTTATCCCTAATAATTTTTCTTGGTCTGAAGTCGGCTTTGTTTGAAATTAATATAGCTACTCTAGCTTTATTTTGATTAGAGTTAGAATTAATTGTGCATCTTTCTCCATCCCTTTACTTCTCTCTATATCTTTATATTTAGAGTGGATTTTTTGTCCTCAGTATATAGTTGGGTCTTGTTCTTTGATCCTCTGTGACAATGTCTGTCTTAACTGGTGTGTTTAGACCATTGATGTTTTAAATTGATTATTATATAGTTGTATTAATACTAACGTATTTGTTACTGCCTTCTATTCCTTGTTCTTTGTTCCTTTTTTTGTCTTTGACTATTTTTCTGCCTTTTCTGATTTTTTTTTAAAGATTTTATTTATTTATTTGAGAGAGAGACAGTGAGAGAGAGCATGAGAGGAGAGAAGGTCAGAGGGAGAAGCAGACTCCCCATGGAGCTGGGAGCCTGATGCGGGACTCCATCCCGGGACTCCGGGACCGTGACCTGAGCCAAAGGCAGTTGCTCAACCAACTGAACCACCCAGGCACCCCGCCTTTTCTGATTTTAACTGATCATTTTATGATTCCATTTCCTCTCCTTGCTTGGTGTATGAAATGTATATTTCTATTTTTTCCCTTTTTTCATTGATTGCCCTGGAGTTTGCAATATACATTTACAACTAATCTGCATGCACTTTCAAATAACTCTCTTCTGCTTCACAGGTGGTACTTTATAATAACCAAAATTTGAATTTCTCTCTCTAGTCCCTTATATTATTTCTGTCATTCATTTCAGTTATACATATACTGTAGTCATTGGCTACATTGTTCTTACCATTATTTTGGACAAATTATTATCTGTTAGATCAATCAAGGATAAGAAAGTTGAAGTTTTTATTTTGTCTTCACTTATTCCTCTCTAGTGCTCTCTTTTTATATAGATTAAAGTTTCAACCTATATCATTTTCCTTTTCCTGAAGTAACTTTTTGAGATTTATTTGTTTTAGAGAAAGAGAAAGTGTAAATGGTGGAGAGGTTCAGAGAAAGAGAGAGAGAGAGAGAAACTCCAGCAGACTCTCTATGTGAGATTGGTCCCAATCTCAAAACCCTGAGATCATGACCTGAGCCAAAATCAAGAGTAGGACATTTAACTGACTGACACAACTAAATGCCCCACCTGGAACAACTTTTTAAAACATTTCTTGCAAGGCAGGTCGACTAACAACAAATTCCCTCAATTTTTGTTTGAAGTCTTTATTTCTCCTTCAATTCTGAAAGATAATTTCCCAGAATACACGAATTTAGGTAGGTGTTTTTTCTCTCTCTCAACACTTTAAGTATTTCACTCTATTCTCCTTGGTTGCATGGTTGTCGAGGAGTTATCTAATATATTTCCTATTTTTTGCACCTGTAATGTGAAACTGTACTGTTCCTCTGGCTTCTTTCAAGATTTTTTTTTTCCTTTGCTTTTCTGTAGTTTGAATATGATGTGCCTAGAGATAATTTTTTGCCAGGTGTCCTACTTGATGTTCTCTGGGCTTCCTGGATCTGTATTTTGGTGTCAGACATTAATTTGGGGGAAATTCTCAATCATTATTACTTCAAATATTTCTTCTATTCCATTATCTTTTCTCCTTCTGGTATTTCATTCAAACATATTTTACACCTTTTATAGTTTTCATAATTCTTGGAAATTCTTTAGTTTTTTTGTTTGTTTGTTTGGTTTTTTCTTCAGTCTTTTTTCTCTTCAGTCTTTTTTTCTCTTTGCTTTTTCATTTTGGAAGTTTTTATTGACAAATAATTAAGCTCAGACATTTTTTCCTCAGCCATGTCTAGTCTAATGAGCCCATCAAAGGTATTTTTTATTTCTGCTTTAGTGTCTTGATTTCTGCCATTTCTTTTTGAGTCTTAGAATATCCATCCCTATGTTGTCCCTTTCTTTCATGTTGTCTCCTTTGTCTTTTAGAACCCTTAGCATATTAATCATAGTTTTAAAAAAAATCCTGGTGGCTCACTGGGTAAAGCTGGATAAAGCTCAGGTCACGGTCTCAGGGTTCTGGGATCAAGCCTGGCATTGTGCTCTCTGCTTAGCAGGGAGCCTGCTTGCCCTCTCTCTCTGTCTGCCTCTCTGCCTACTTACGATCTCTCTCTCTGTCAAATAAATAAAATCTTTAAAAAAAAAAAATCCTGGTCTGATTATAGCATTTTTGCTGGTTCTCTGTTTTGTTGATGTTCATTCAGCTTCTTCAAATTGTGTTTGGTTTGTCTATTAGTATGCCTTGTAATGGTTTTGATTTTGTTTTATTTTGTGTTTTTGTAATGGTTTTGATTTTATTTATTTTTGTCACATGTAAATGGACATAATAATACTGCATAAAAGGAACTATGTTAAGTAGGCCTTTGGTAATATAGTAGTAAGAGTATAAGAGGCCAGGTGTTCTTTGGTCCTGTGATTACATTGTAGTCTTTTAGTGAGTCTGTATTACTGGACCGTGAAGTTTGCAATTGCTTTTTAGTAACCCACCTTCCCTTAAAGTAATACAAGATGGCTTGAGAGGGCTAGAGTTGGGTATATCTCTTCCTCTACCTCAGTTGGGCTCTGATAAACTTATCATAGTTTAGGCTCTTCTAAAATAGCTTCTCTTGAAAGCAAGACTTGTTCAGAAGTACAGACTATTCTGGCATATTTCAAAATAGCTACTTTTCCCTTCCTCCTGCTGCATGCACAAGATTTTCCTCAGGTCTTCATTGTGAGAACCTGGTATGGCTTCTGGAGGTAAACTCACAAAAAATGTAAGAGTCCCTCAGTGATTGTGTCTTCTGGATTATTTAATTCTCAGACTTGTCCTCACTGCCTCCAGAAATTCATAATTTACATTTCCTTACCCTTACATTTACAGTATCCTTACCCCAGCCCTGGTTCTTGTGGAGGTTCCTACTCATTGGTTTCTTTGTATTCAGCTTGTCTGTCTTTCCAGTTTGGGGGACAGTGGTTTGTCTTTTTTTTTTTTTTTTTTTTTAAGGTTTTATTTATTTATTGGACAGAGAGAAAGATCACAAGTAGGCAGAAAGGCAGGCAGAGAGAGAGGGGGAAGCAGGCTCCCTGCTTAGTAGGGAGCCTGATGCAGGGCTCAATCCCAGGACCCTGAGATCATGACCTGAGCCTAAGGCAGAGGCTTAACCCACTGAGCCACCCAGATGTCCGGACAGTGGTTTGTCTTATTTCTATGGTCTAAATATTTGTGTCCTCCCCACATTCATATGTTGAAATCCTAAGTGGTAGAGCCTTTGGGAGGTGCTTAGGTCATGAAGGTGGAGATCTCGTGAATAGGATTTGTGTCTTTATAAAAAGAGGCCTCACAGAGCTCACCCACCATCTTTATGTGAGGATGTGAAAAGGTGTCAGTTATGAGCTAGGAAAAGACCCCTCTCTTAAAACCATGCTAGTGCCTTGATCTTGGACTTCCCAGTATCCAGACAGAAATAAATTTCTATTGTTTGTTGTTGTTGTTTTAGATTTTATTAATTTGACAGAGGGAGAGACAGTGAGAGAGGGAGCTATAAGCAGGGGGAGTGGGAGAGGGAGAAGCAGACTCCCTGCTGAATTGGGAGCCTTATGCGGGGTTCAGTCCCAGGACCCAGGACCCTACACGGGCCGAAGGCAGACAGGTGCTTAATGACTGAGCCACCCAGGTGCCCCAAATTTCTATTGTTTATAAGCCACCTAGTCTATGATATTTTGTAATAGTGGCCTGAACAAATGAAGACACGTGTGATTTCATGTCCCAGAAGGGTCTAAGAAGAGTTGTTATTGGACTGGAAAACAGACCAGTATTGCCTTTTTATAATCTGTTCTCCACACTGTCGCTGTAGTGGTCCTCAGAAATATGAATCTGGTTTTGTCATGCCTCTAGGTAAAACATCCCATTTAAGTTAGGATAAAATCCAAACTCAGTGATTTCAAAACCAAATCCTATTATCTAGCCTTGATTTATCTTTTTGTAGTTAGTTATCTTTTGCATTTTTCACCTTAGCTTCTGTGCCCATCTATTCTGAACTGATTTCTATTTTCAGTATTCTGTGTTCTCTCTTTCCTTTTACCTGTTTGGTCCTGTTTTCAAGTTTAGAAACCATCTCCCTGGACAGCCCACCTTGACTCTACCAAAATGTGTTCAATGTGACCTTCCTTAGTGTCTGAAAATATAGATAGATCATAACTAATTAGCATAGTAGATTCAATTAAAGGCCTTAGATGTAATCTGGTGGCAGCCTTAAATATTTAAATGCTTGTAGTCATAATGAAGGTGACCTTAGAGCTTTTGCTAACAATGTTTCTATCTGGTAAACTCTCATGTGGAAAAGTTTTATTACGGAGGATATTAATCCACTTATTCAGAATGTTCAAAGTTTATTCTTATAATCAGATTAGCGAATCCATGCACTTGCCAATTAGTTACTTGCAAGAATTAGGGCTAGCCAAAATAAATCTCAGTGGCCTCTCTGGTATTCCGTGGTCCCAAACTTTTTAGACATGGGGAAGAACTATTTAATTTAATTGACAGTGTGATTTACATAACAACCTCATATGTGTTTGATTGATGTTGAGTTAGAGGCTACTCTCCTATGTATATACTACATCAAGTTTTTGAACTTGCAATGCATGCTGAGATCTACATTCTGTTAGAGATCCTAATTATCTAATTATATATGTTACATGATGGTTATACTAAGGTACACTTGCTCTGTCACTGGTGATAGAGGTGTGTACCTTCTATCCTTTTTTCCTCTTCTTCCCCTCACCCCATACATCTGGTTGAATTTATATGTTTAATACTCTTACAATGTTGCTATACTCTGTAATTTTCCACTCAGGTTTATTACATGTATTACTTGTATGTATATGTTTATTACATATTTCTCAATACTCAACAGTTCTTAGTAAATCCTACCTGCTGCTAATAAGAATTGTTATTATAGGACCTTGACTATGTAATATAAGGGTTTTGTTCATTGGTAAGACCTGTTGAATTTCCTTATTAATAATCAATATTGGGTTTTGTTTTGGATTTTTTTGTCAAAGGAAATGTGATTAAATTATAATTTAATTATTATATTTAATTAACTATAGTATGTCTAGTAGTAGCTTTGTATTTGACCTGATACATTAACAAAAGGAACACAATAACATACCTTTCTTTGCCTGCTTCTCCACATATGGGGATTGTGATCACTACCTACCTGATGATGTGCTTAAAAATATTAATATTTTAAAATATCAAGATACATCAGAAGTATCCCATGTGTTGTGTATGGGTAAAGAGTGTAGAGTTTTTTTGTTTTGTATGGGCTTTAAACTTCATGTGAAGAATGGGTTTCTATTTTATTTAGTTTCTTTATTCCCAGTTAGTGTCAGTATACTTGCCATATAAAAAGTAAATATTGATTAAATTACACAGTTTTCTATGTATTTGATGAATTGCTTTACATGATCTTATATCTTACTTATCTTACTTCCCAGATCTTATATATTTCATTCTTGGAGAGAAAATGAACATGGCTGTTGAAGGAGGAAAAGGAATGATTTGAATATAGTTAGTTTTGGGGTATGGTAATTTCAACAAATAATGAATTCTGAAGCAGGCATTTTTTATTTTGAAACAGACATAATTTTTTTTTGTTATTGGATATATAGTTTTTTAAAAGTAATAAAGTACTTGGGGATTGGTATAGAGTTGTTTTAAAACTCCATTTTTAAAAATCAGTTCTTCAGGTGCCGGGAATGTAGCTGACCGTGTTCTGGCTCAGCTCTTAACGGAAATGGATGGTGTTGAACAGTTAAAGGACGTGACAATTTTGGCAGCTACTAACCGCCCAGATAGGATAGACAAGGTAAGAAACAAAACAGTGTGAGTGTTTTAAAATCAAGAACTGGGTCATTTGATTATGTTAGGGTTTTTTTCTACCAAATTACTCTGAAATCAGTTTTTCATTTAGAGGATCCTGAAAATCTTAAACTAAAGGAGATATAAAGAACAGAGTAATGCTTCTGTGTTTTTATTGCTTATGGTTTGGTATTAATGAGACTATTTTGTAACCCCTTCAGTTTCCCCCCCCGCTTGTTGTTGCGTCAAACTTTCAGAGAACTGAAGTTCTGAAAATCTTTGTTTATGTAATCTGATTTATTTTTGAGAAGTTTTTAACATTTTCAGTCATATTAATGTAAATTTCTGGGTATTTAGAATAAGTCATACTGAAGTTATTATTAACAACTTGTTAGAATTCTTTGCCTGCAGTTGCTTTCAGAGTGATGAGAATAAGAGTGACAATGGATTTTAGCTTTCTAAGAAATTACTTAGGCTATAGCATTAAACTAAGCTGCACAATTGGAAAATTAACCCTTTTTAGATATTGCTACCACTTTTTCTCCCTAAGTCATAGTTTAATAAAGAGAATTCACTAAATTTTAAATGCCTAATTTATACCTAGTATATAATTTCTTTGCAAAGATTTAAATTAAGAGTAAAAATTTTCTCCTTTAGCATGAACCATTTTTTCTTTTTTCTGTTCACATTATTATTTCATATATATGACTTTATGAGCTCCTCCCTCCTTTCCTATGCACATATACACAGACTTTCAGTTTTAAAAATGGGATTTAGAAAAAATGATCCTTTTAGAGTTATGAAAGGAGCTATTATGTGGAAAGCAAGCTTTGCTTTCGTTCAGTTGGGTATTTTGTTATGCGATAAAGACCTTTGGGTCAAATACAGGTGAGAAAGCTTTGGACTTTAATAAATTGTTCCCTTTTTGCTATAGTATTTTTCAAGAGGATAGGTGTGTTCTGAGCACTTTATATGATCTGGGTGATGCTCAGATACCTCTGATGTCTATGGAGAAAAAAAAAAAAAGTAGGACTTCATTTTAACAAGTATCATAGAAAGTACTAGAAGAGCCCTAGAGATTACCTAACCCCACCTTTCAGTTTCACAAATAGAAGTGCTGAATACAGAAAAAAAAATTTTCTCTTGGTAAGAATACATTGTATTTTTATGACATTTTCTCCTGGTTACCCCATGGCTAATGAGCTCTAAATTTTCTTTGGTTTCATTCTCTACAATGCCTAATCTAATAGTTGTCTTCTTGGATTTCTTAATAGAGTATGTCTTCACTGTTAGATACATTTCTTGAAATAGGACTTTTGGGTTTACAATAAACTTCTCTGGGTTCATCTAAATCAAGCTATATGATTCAGCTTGATTGGTGGTTTTGTTAGTTTTCTTTTTCTGTGTTACAGATTACCTCAAATTTAGCAGTTCTACACAACACCCATTTATTAGTATTTCTGTAGGTCGGTCAAAATCTGGGAATGGCATGACAGATTTGTCTGTTCTAGAGTCTCACTACAGGCTAAAAACAAAGTGTTGGCAGGACTATATTGTTGTCAGGAGCTGGTATTCCTTTTCTAATCTCACAGGAATGGGACAGGCCTAAGGACTAAATTTTTTTATTGGCTGTCAGCGGGGAGCTACTGTATCTCCTAGAGACCATCCACATGGCCTCTTCCATCTTCAAAGACTGCAGTGAAAACTGGTGTCTTTGTAATGAAATAAAAATAAGTAAATAAATAAATAAATAGATAAAAGAAATCACATTTTATTCCTCTTATGCTTTAAGCTTCAATTGCCAGAAAAGCTCAGTCTTTTAGTCTCATCTGATCAGGTTAGGCCCAACAAAGGAAAATCTCTCCACCTTCAAGTCAGTAGATTCGGGACCTTAATTAATTACATTTGCAAAAGCCCTTCACAGTAGCACCTAAAGTAGCATTTGATTGAATAACTGGGAGAAAGTACTAGCTGTCTAGAGGACCAAAATCTTGTGACTGTACTAGAAGTCTTCCTACCAGAGTGCTCTTCAGCGTTTTCCCCCTACTCCTATCTGAATTCTGTTCCAAGTACTAAGAACAACTTCTGACTTTCTCAGAGACCAGCTTTTCCTTCTTCCTTGCCTGTCATATAATTGGCTATGAACCAGTTCCTCTGAAATGTTCTTGTTTTGTGGAATCTGCTTGTTTTCTCAGATGCAACATTTCTTTGCCTTGCCCTGTCCACATATATCTTTCTTCAAATTATACATATAATCTTTCTTAAAATAGAAAACGATAAATAGATTTAAACTCCTTTTGTAAAGGATACAATTTTTTCGTGTTCTTTATATATGTGACACTTTGTAAGTTTGTTACTTAATATGGTGGAATTGTTAATTTATAATCTGTTTTGCTTACTTTTCCCCCTGTAAGACCTAAATTGATCCCTAACTGTTGTGTTTTACAGTAGATCTAATTTATCCTAGTTTTTTTTTTTTTTAAGATTTTATTTATTTGTCAGAGAGAGCACTGGCAGACAGAGAGGCAGGCAGAGGGAGGCAGAGGGAGAAGCAGGCTCCCTGCTTCTGCTTCTGCTGAGCAAGGAGCTTGATGTGGGACTCAATCCCAGGACCCTGGGATCATGACCTGAGCCAAAGGCAGCTGCTTAACCAACTGAGCCACTCAGGCGTCCCTATCCTAGTTTTTTTTTTAACCAATACCTGGTACAAAAGACCTTTAGAAATTTTAAAGATAAACCTAGAGATTAGAAGTTACTCTTGGGCCACTGCAAGGTCTGCAGCCTTTTTTTTTTTTTTTTTTCTTTTTACTCAGCTTTCTAAATTCAAAATCCCCAAGGTAATGGTAGAGAATTTTCATTCTCTTTGGGATAGTTTAGTCTGAAGATATTTGGATCTCTTGGAGAAAATACTTAACTGGATTTGGGGCAGAAGTTGTCTCCAAAGACAGAATATTGAAGGGATGGAAGTGGTTTTTTGTTTTTGTTTTTGTTTTTTTACATTTCAAGGATTTTGCATTGTTTTTGTGTTTCTTGCCTGATGATAATAATTTGCCTTAGGAAGGCAAATGTTGTATTTCAAAACAGTAACTCATGAGTCTTCATCATCACACAGTTTCAGAAATTGAAGTTTGGGAAATAGCTTGCCGAACTTCTAGCCATGTTTTTTTTAATCCTTTATAAAATGTTACCTTGAATTCATCAGTTCTAAAAACATGTAATTGTGGAAAGTAACTGTTTTAAGTATCAATATTAATTGTTAACACCTTGATTTATTGACCTCTTTAAGATGTTTCAGAGAGAAGTATAAACCTATACAAACATATAGTATGTATATAGCGTACTTATATGTATGCTTGTATGTTTGTATGTATATGTACATATGCATTTACACACATACTTTGATTAGTTTTTGAATACTAGAAATCCAACTTTTTTTAACCAGCTAACTTTGGATGAGCACATTTAAATCAAGATATTGAAAGTATTGGGGTACCTGAGTGACTCAGTGGGTTAAGCCTCTGCCTTTGGCTTGGGTCATGATCTCTGGATCCTGGGATCGAGCCCCACATCTGGCTCTCTGCTCAGCAGGAAGCCTGCTTCCCCTCTCTCTCTGCCTGCCTCTCCATCTATTTGTGATCTCTGTCTCTCAAATAAATAAGTAGAATCTTAAAAAGAAAAAAAAAAGATATCAAAAGTATTTGCTAACTGGACTTATTTCCACTAGGTCAGGGGGATCTAAGTGTTTTTAATTTAGTATTCAAATTTTTCAAAATTTACAATGTTTAATTTGTAAAGGAATTTTTATTGATGCCCAAAATAAAGTTATTCCTGACAGCAAAACATAAAATTGGTAAATGGGAAAAAGCATTTTTAAGTGGTATAAGAATGGTTTCAAGATCATCAGTTGATGTGCTGTGCTTTCAAGTACAACTTTGAATTTAGTACAACAGAGTCTAAACGTTCTGCATATTGTATTCTGTAATAGTGCAAAAAACAAACAAACAAACAAACAAAAAACACTTTAAGTAATCAGTGATTTTTGTAAAAAAAATAAAAAAGTTAATTCTTTTCTATTTCAGGTAGAATACCGTATTTGTGTGGAATATGGATTTTATTCTTAATTATACCTTTGTTACTGCTCATATGATACATACTACATCAAAAGTCATTTTTCTTTGCAGACTTTTTCCTTTGAAGAACTATTTTAGAGCATTATTTGTATATCATTTAATAGTACTATAAAAAAAGTTTCAGTGCAGGTATGATTATAACACGTTCAAAGTATGTCCTGAAGGTCCGTCCTGGTAGAATCAAAACAGTCTTAAGAGATAATATAAAAATGAAAAAACTTCCTGTTATGAAATGAATAGACAGTTTCTACCACCTGCCTTGTCTGGAGGAAACTATAATAGGAAGAGTATGGGTAACAGAAGAATTAAAGTAAATTTCATGTGCTGCTAAAAGGTAGAGGGATTTTTTTTTTTTAGCTTAAAAAAGACTGTCCTAGTGCCAGAGAAATTATACATTTGGTCTAACTTGTGCTAAATTTAATTAAGGTGTTTGGCCTTGTAAATTAGCTGGCATACTTTACCATCCTATTGTCTGTTGAGCCACAACTTCTGTGTCATGGTGACCTTAAGTTAGTATATTAAAAGGGTGAGAATTCTTGGACTGCCAGAGGAGTGAAATTGACATCATTATGTGACCCTTATATTGTGTGTATTTAGTGGCTTTTATGGACAATATCTCAGTTTCATGTAGCTTGGGGAAACTAGAGCTGGAGTTTCTTGGGGATTCTGGTGATTCAGCTAAAGGAAGTAAGACACACAGCTCAGTAATCACATTATTCTCTTTCCTGCAATGTCATAGTTACATGTCAAATACGTTAGATGTGATGTAGCACACTAGGCTAAGTAAAGTGATTGCTTGTGGTTCCTGGTGGTATCCTGAAGTCTCCATAGACTTTTTATGACTTAACTCTCTCCTCCAGCTGCTAAGTGAGGGAAGAAAAGTCATATTCCCAAGTGTCCATTTTGCATAAGAATGACAAGATGTGAAGGATAGATGAAGATTAATGAGATTGTATAATGTCAAGTTGACACATTGTCTTTAGATGGATGATGGTCTGGATTTCCTCAGCAACAAGAGACTTTTTAGAAAACAACTGAATTTTTATTGATGCCCAAATAACAAAGAGTCTAAACTGTAGGAGTTTATATTGTTCCCTATTAGGCTCTTGTTTATGTGGCCCCTTTAGAAGAATATAATGTCCAATCCATGGCATTTCAAGCACTTGTGTTAGATATTAAGAAATGGTCATGTCTTCTTTCTCAGACATTAAAAAAACCTCAAAATAGTTTAGTTTTATGAATATTTTTTCATTTAGTCACTTGGGTACTTTTAGTACTGATGCCTAGTATATAATAGGCTTTCAATAATTATTACTACTATAAAGTATATAGCCTATAAATGTTGTTTTCTTATAATAGTAAATCTGTAGAATTTTGAAAATTCTGCTGAGTCATCTATGGAGAAGATTGTTCAATTGACAAAAATTTTGGAAATAATATAGAAATATTGAATAATTCAGGGTTCAGAATCATTTTCTAACTTCATATGTTTAGCTCATGGATATTATAAACTGGCATTAATTTTCCAGTAGAGGAAATGTGCTTGAAGAGTTAAATATGACATAATATTTTTATTTCTTAAGTATTGCAAATTAAAAGTTGGTTTTATGGATATCTTTGTAACATTGGTCCCTGGTGGTCTAGTGGTTAGGATTCGGCGCTCTCTTTGTAACATTGGGAAAACTTAATTAGCATATTTAGAAATGTTGGCAAGTGAGAAGAAAAACATATGTGTCTCCCAATTTTCAAGTGAATTGGGTTCCAAAAATACCTATAGAATAAATATGTTTACAGATGGCTTTTCTCCTTACCTTTCCTAGTTGCAAGTGCCATTCTTTTTAATATTGCTGTTCTTAGCTAAGTTGGAACTAAAAAGCTGCTTGACCTAACAGACATTAAAATTTTAAATATTATAATTCTTTACTTTCTTGTATTTTAGGAAAGGATGTTTATAATCCTTAATATTGTTTATCAAAATGATGTGGAGAGTCTTGGTGGATTATAAGGTGAGCTGTAATGTGGTCAGGCCTGCGAGGCCTCCTCCAAATTCACCTTCCAATTTTAGCTTTACCTTCATTTTACAGGACTCTCAGAAGTGGCTTTATCATTATTGATAGGTGTTTGTGTGCTTGTTTGTTTTAAAGCTTTAAGTGTTTTCACCGTATCTATTATGGTAGCTTCTGTAAGGGTTTCAGTTTTGGGAATGGACGATTGGGAAAAGCAAGTCAGAAGAAGCAAGAGAGAAGCAAGTCAGAAGTTGTATGTATATATGTCATACCTCATTTAGATGCTAATTAGGTAGAGTCTGTTTATCCCAGCGGTCAACAGACTGGCCAATCACTTGATTTTGTACCTCTCATGATCTAAGAATGGTTTTTATATATTTAAATGGTTGAAAAATATGAGAAAGAAAAATAATTTTGTGAGATGTAAAAATGAGATGAAATTCAAATTTCAATATGTAAAACTTTAGTGGAACACGGTCACCCTAATTTGTTAATGTATTGTCTATGACTTCACTTGTACTGTAGTACAGTATCACACAGTATTTATGGCCCGTAAAGCCTAACTTATTTACCATTTGGATCTTTATGGAACAAATTCACTGACCATTGATCTATCCTTATAGGCTTTTAGAAGTTTAGTAATGTCTCTTAATGTGTGGTGTCCATACATGAACCACGGTGTCTTTCTAAAGATTGTTCAAATATATTGCATTAATTTTCTGGGGTGCTTGGGTGTCCCAGTTGGTCATGGCTCAGGTCTGCCTTTGGCTCAGGTCATGATCCCAGGGTCCTGGGATTTGTCCCTGCGTCAGGCTCGCTCTCAACTGGGACCTGTTTCTCCTTCTCCCTGCTCATTCTCCCTCTCCCCTACTCTCTCTTAAATAAATAATAAATAAAACCTTTAAAAACATATGTATTTCATTAATGGCTTAAAATAAATAATAGGAAGGTTGTATTATCTTATTGTTCTTTCAAGTACATTCCATCTCAAAAGTTGTTTTAATATTTTAAAATATGTCTTTTTGGACTAAATCATTATTCTTTTCAGTTGAATTACTCAACAAAATCCATAGATCTAGAAGTGTAGTTTTTTAATTGTATAGATAATGTATTTCTTTTTGTTTGTTTGTTTAAAGATTTTATTTATTTACTTGACAGACAGAGATCACAAGTAGGGAGAGAGGCAGGCAGAGAGAGAAGAGGTAGCAGGCTCCCCGAGGAGCAGAGAGCCCGATGCGGGGCTTGATCCCAGAACCCTGGGATCATGAGCAGAGCCGAAGGTAGAGGCCTTAACCCACTGAGGCACCCAGGTGCCCCGGATAATGTATTTCTTAATGGCACTTGAATGTTAAAGTTTTATTGGTTTTTTAGTTTTTTATAACCGTTGAGTTGAATGCCCATTTTAGTATTATCACAGGAATTTTCAGGCTGAGATATTTAAATTTTGAGAAATTAAGATTCTATATTTAGATGTTTGGTGAATAATATTTTATTTTCATATGCAAATAAGAGTAGATTTAATCTTCTGTTAGAGAAAGTATAAATAACACAGTACATATTGCCCTTGATACCCAAGTTGTGAAAGAAACTAATTTTTTCAAGATTGGAGTGAACTTGGAAGTTGTATCCTTCTGATATATTAATCCTCCCCTCTCATTGTAAAATATTGTAGATATTGCCCTTGATACCCAAGTTGTGAAAGAAACTAATTTTTTCAAGATTGGAGTGAACTTGGAAGGCTTTGATAGTCTAGTTATCCTTCTGATATATTAATCCTCCCCTCTCATTGTAAAATTCTACCCCCCACTTCTCCGTCATTTGCTTACTCTCCAAACTGATGGGAGAGAGGAGATTATTATCTCATGAAATAGACCGCTCCATCTTTGTCTCAGATTATTTTTAGGAATTTTCTTGTTCTACTGAACCAGTTGCTGTGTGTCTTCCCAAAGCTTCAACATACCAGCCACAAGTACAGTTTTTAATCTTTCTTCTAATATGGTTCTTTATTTTTGAAAACTGTTATGTGTCTTACATTCTGTCTCACCAACTAGTCTTCTCTTCTCCAGGCTTGACATCTTGTTTTATTTCGTCTTTGGCATTCTTATCCTTTTTTTTACCCCTTCTGAACTGTTGTTCATTTGTTCCTTTCTCTCTGAAATTACGGCATCCACAGATGAATATACTGTAGTAGGTTGTAGTCGGATCAGTACAGAGTTTAGTAAGACACTTAATGCCTTCAGTCTGAATATCATGTCTTCTGCTAATGCATTCCAGGATTGTGTTAGATTATTTGCCAGCTGAATCACTCTGTGGACTGCTGTTGAATTTAAAGTCATCAAGAACAAAACAAAAACAAAACCAAAAAGCCCGCATTTCCTCAGAGTCTTCTGCTAAGTTATAGCTTCCCCGCCTTGGGCTTGTGTTATTAATTTGATTTAAGTCTTAGAAGTTGAGCCATAGTGCGATCAGATCTAGAGGTCTTCCTTCAGGTACAGCTCCTCCGAGCTATTCCTACTTTTTATATGCTTCCCAGAGATTTGTTTTTCCTTAAGTCCAAGTGGTTTCCCAATAGTTTCTGCTAGCCAGCTGCTAGGGCTTTAGGCCTTAGAAGTAGAGGAATTAATTCTTGCTAAATTCATCAAATTACATCCAATCTTTCTAATTTGTCAAGTGTGGGATTCTGTTTCTGCCATTCCCTATGTGTGTCTTATAGGTATTAATAGCAGAGGCATTATATATCTTAATTATCAAGAAGAATTTCTGTAGCTTTCTGACTTTTTGAAAAATAGTTTAACCTATGTAATTTAAGAAAGTAAAATTCACCTAATTTACCTTAAGAATACATACTCTGAAATGCTTTGTTTTCTCCAATGGAAATAGACAAGGTAAGACTTAAATTATATTCAATGAAATTTAGAAATGAAATTATTTTTGAAATTATTATGAAAGTTTTTTTTAGCTTTAAAACAGTGCTGAAATAGGTAGTTAGTGTCCTCATCACTTCCACTTTTATAGGTACAGTTTCATGAGTTTGTGATACTACAGATATTTTATTGTACGAGGAGTTGTATAATTTTCTTATTTGACCTTTTTATTTATAGTGCCTTGGGCACGGGCCTTCCCAATACTTAGCATTTCTGATTGAGTTTTTGGAGTATGCATAGCATTGGAGAAGGGCTTCTGCATCATGTAAGCAGTTTAACTATAGAAATGAGTCTAGGGGAAAAGGAGATTAGCGTATGTAGATGGCAAAGATGTTAAGGGCTAGAATGTTATATGTAGACTGTGATAGAAAGACCTGAAATTGATAGTGAGTAATGAGCAATGGGAGAAATGAGGCAGACAGATACAGATTTGGGGATCTTTGTTTCTTATTCTAGCTCTGTTGCTAACAAACTGTATCCTTTGAAATGATTCATCCTCTCTGGACCTCTATTTCTGTACCTGTCAAAATGTAGTAGATAATCCAGGGTATGTCATTAATGTCCCCAAATTCTCTTATGTCGTGACTTAGAGATAGTTAATAATAGATTTTCCAAATGCTACATAAAAGCATGCTATTTACCAAACACATTTCTGAGGTTTGTTTTTTTTTTTTAGGCTTTTTCAGGTGTCACCTCCCCAAACTTTCATGTTGCTGAAAAGTTCTTTTCTTCAAACATGTTATAAAAGTAAGCAAATATTATCCAGGTGTGCGAAAATGACTTTTCTTTTTAACCACTTGATTGTCAGAATAGGGGGAAAGCCATAAATCAGCCTTAAGGCTGTTGTTGTGTAATAAAAACTTCGGTTGACAGTTGAAGAACACCTTAACGTTTTCACTGAAAATTTATTACTCTTAGAAAAAGAAAACTTGTTGAGCTGCATATTTTCTCCTTTCACAGATGTCTGATCAGTTTTACAGTATCTGTAATGTTTTGGTCTATTTAATACACTGTTTTTGAAAACTTAAAATGAATGTAAAAATAATTTTGAGTTAGAACAGAAATGTCTAAACATATGATTATTTAAAGTTGAGTCACTTTTAAATTTGAAAAAGCTTCTTCCCATGTATTCTTAATGCTCCTAGGATCTCATATTTGATGTTCAGTGAAGCCAAGAACTAAATCGGAAGCTCTGTATTCAGTATTTTAAGATTATTTGTAGAAGGGCTAATTTGGTGATTATTTTTAAAGTGCATAGTGAGTATTAACAATAATGTGCCAGTTTGATGCCTGGCATTCTATTCAGTGTGTGTGTGTGTGTGTGTGTGTGTGTGTGCACGTGCGCACGTGTGTGTGCGTGTGCACTTTGGAAGGGGTGTGCAAAAGTATTAAGTACGTAATAAAGAAAACTCAGTTCTTTTCTTTAGGATATGTATCATCAAATATAAATACAGGCAGGTTTTTAAGTATTATTATCATAAAACATGCCTTGTTTGCAGTATTATACTGGCATGTACATTCACCATAGATTTGGAAAAACTGGATCTTAGATCTGGTCTTTTAAAACCATGTATATGTTGGTCTCAGTGAATTTGGTATTGCAGTTACTCTGTCTGGACACAAGATGGTGATACTTACCTGAAATGTTTTCTGAGTGCAGCATCTGTGGCCTTTAGAGGAGGCTTCCCCTCCTCTGTCCAGAGGATGAGTGACTTAAGGAAATGAGTGGAATTGGCTTTGTTTTAAAAAATAATAGTTGAAATTTGTGTGTATGTGTGTGTGTGTCCTACTGTATATAATTTATTTAACAAATAGTGATTTAATATTAAGTATAGGTTTGTGTAAGTTTGAGTTGGGGTGAGGTAGGAACATTGAGAAAAGGGAAAGTTGAACAGTGGAGAGGGACTAGCTGTCATTAGGTATATACTAAGCATCCAGTGTGTGCTGAGTGATTTGCTTATGAACTCTAATTGATTCTAATCAAATATAAGCATATGTATTTTACACAACACCAATGTATTCCTTAGCTCAATAAATTGTGTAATATTGGGCGCCTGGGTGGCTCAGTGGTTAAGCCGCTGCCTTCGGCTCAGGTCATGATCTCAGGGTCCTGGGATCGAGTCCCGCATCGGGCTCTCTGCTCAGCAGGGAGCCTGCTTCCTCCTCTCTCTCTCTCTCTCTCTCTGCCTGCCTCTCTGCCTACTTGTGATTTCTCTCTGTCAAATAAATAAATAAAATCTTTAAAAAAAAAAAATTGTGTAATATTGGTAGTGCTATGTATGTTCTCTCTGATAAAAACTGTGTATACCATCAGCCAGTGTAGTATCTTTTTTTTTTAATTTTAAGTGAAGTTATCAATCTTTTCTAATAAAAAAATTCCCTGTATAGTTAAATATACATTTACCTTAATATATAGCGATTCTACTTCTAGGTTATTTGTCTGAAAGAAATGAAAACTTTTGTCTACACAAAGACCTCTAGGCAAATGTTTATAGTAGTTTTATTCATTATCACTAAACAGCCCCAAATGTCTATCAACTGATGAATGGATAAAGAAGTTCTGCTATGTTCATACAATGAAGTACCACTTAGCCATAAAAAAAGAAACAGATTTCTGGTATATGCAATAAGATGGAAGCATTATGCTAGGTGAAAGAAGCCAAACACAAAAGGTTAAAGAGTATACTGACTGGTTCTGTTTATGTGACAGTCTGGAAAAGGCAAGGCCACAGGGACAGAAATCAGATCCAGGAGTTGGGGGTAGGGATTGACCACAAAGTGCCATGAAGAAACTTTTGGGGGTGATGGGAATATTCTACATTTTTGTTGTGGTGGTGATTATAGGACTATATATGTTTGTCAGAACCCTTCTAACTATAAAACTAAACGTGGTGAATTTTACTGTATATAAAGCCTACCTCAAAACCTGACCATTAAACACACTAGAAAAAAAAACCAAAACTTGTTAATCGCAAATGCAGAGGAAAATGTCAGCTCTGCTTCAGCAACAGTTTCTCTTCACTTGGAGGTAAAGCATTTTGCATTTCAGCTCTTTCCGTCCTTTGCTTGTCTTTTGATAACCCCCTTAGGCAGACCTCTCTTTCTCACTGCCTTAGCAGACTCGGAACTACCCCAGCAAAGATTTTGCTTTCAAGTGTTGCTACCCAGCTTTCAGTACAGAAGGAGGTAGAATTTTAGTGCTAGAAAGATTCTTAGAGAATTTGGCTGGCAAACTAGAGATTTTACAAATAAATCTTTTAGAGAACTTATTCTCAGTAACAAAAGTCAGTTTGTTATGCATATATTAAGGACAGTTTTTAATCTGGTTCTTACTGTAATAAAGTATAGCTAGAATTATGAAAATATATTTTTATCCCTTCCTTCCCTCCTTCCCTTCTTCCTTCCTGTGCTAGATTCTACTTCTGTCTCCTGGAAGGGACAGTGCAGGTGAACCAGACAAGTGCTTTGGATCATTATGTTGCATATCAAGTAAGAGTGTCTACCTTTTAGCAGCTTTTCAGTCTACGGAGCTGGTAACATCTATGGCCTGGGGCTTACATGTTTGATGACAGACTTATTCAGAAGTGTGTTTTGTTATAGAAAAAATGCTAAGCCAATTAACACTAGTGTCTTTTGGAAATCTTGATTCTGAAGCTTCTTTTTTTTTTTTTAATTAAAGTAGCAAAAAAAGAATATTTGATATAATAAGATAAAAGCAAGGGATAGTATATTTTATTAAAGTAGAAAGGTAAAGAAAACTATTAATGTTTGAGAAGCACATTTAGGATACTTTTGGGTATTTAGGAGTTCTTCATTAACTCCATATTTTTAGGCTTAATGATATACTTGTTGTTCCCTCTTGGTGAAATATAGGTGTGTTTTTTCAGAGGCCAAGTAGAAGGCTCATATTTTATTAAAAGTAGTATCCTGTGAGGTAGTCATAGGTCATTACTGCTGAGGAACATTTACTTAGAAAGATTTAGTAAACAGCCTGATTCAATTGAGCTGACAGTTTAACAATCCAGGCAGTTTAATTTAGAACTTATACTTTAAACCACAAAACTAAATAAATTCTTAAGTTCTGTGTTAGATTTAATGTCTTTGACTTGATTGTATATTTAATATTCTGATCAGCTTTTGCTTTGTATTTATAAATTTGAATTCAATCTCTGATATTTGCGTTGTATTAGATGACTGGTAGACCTCCGTGTATGTGTTCTCGTAAAAACTGTGGTATACCGTCAGGCAGTGTAGTAGCTTTATTCACACTTTAAGTGTGGTTATGAATTTTCACTTAAAAATCAAAAAGGGAGACAGGAAAGGAGGGAAAGGAGAGAAGGAAGGAGAACTGGAGTTTGTGTATATTGTTATTGTTGAAGTTATGTTTTGTTTTTTGATTTAGTTGATTAGAATTGGGAAAGTAAGCATTAGCAAGTAAGGAATAAATTTACTTTTATATATCTAGGAAAATCTAACAAGATTTAAAGCAATTAGGTACAGAATAAACTAAGCAGAGAATAGAAAACTTCTGAGCTCTCCGCTTATTTTTATAAAGTTTTATTGAAACATAGCCATGCCTATTGTTGCATAGACTATTTAGTCAATAAGATAAAAATGTTTACTATCTGGCCCTATGGGAAAAAGTTTGCCAGCCCTTGAACTAAATTTTGGATCAGTACTATTCAGATAAACTGTTTGTTAGTTGTCTTAGAATGAGTCAGCCATCAGATATTCATTGAGCACCTGTTATGTGCCAAGCAGTGTGCTAGGTGAGGGAGAGGCAAAAACAAACATGTCCTACAAAAATGTTTGACTTTCTTTTTTATTAATAGTTACAACATAGGTTACAAATGCTAGAAATTGTAAGACTGGGAAATGCTTGTAAGACAGATCTCTTTTATCTGAACCGACAATAATGCTGCATCTCTTGGGCAGTGACAATATTAATTATCTGATTCTCCAGCTTCTTTTCTCTCTCTTCTGAAGATCCCCTTTTATATTACTCAGGTTTTTTTTCTATAGATTTATTACCACACAGTTTACTTATTTATAGCATTTATTTTTGTGTCTCCCCACATAGGCTTCATAAGGGCAAGGATTTTGTTTACTGATTTATCCAAGTGCTTAGAACTCATAGTAAGCAGTTAGTATGAAGGAGACCTGCCTTACATATTCTTATTAACTGTATCAGTCAGTGCATTTGGAAAATACCAGCTTTTTTTATGTCAGCTATAATTTTGCTGATTTGAAATGATAATTTGCTGAGGTAATTTGTATGTCTTTTTAACTTGTTCTCTGTCCTTCATTGAGAAAACTAATATTTCTTACGTTTTTACCTCCTCATTTTATCACCAGTAATACACTGTTTACGTAGTTTTTTCTTGGGAGTGATAAATATTTAGTAAAAGATGTTTTGGGTAGTTCAGTAATATATTTATTGAACAGAAAAATGCACACTAAGATCAAAGCTATGTTAACTACTCCAATGGCCTTGTGGATGTAATGTAGGTGCACATTTAATCATGATCAAAATAATTAAAAATAATTTCTCATAAAACTTCTTTCTTTTAGTTATACTCATGAGCATATTTTGGTGATAGTTGATTTTTCTGCCTACACAGTTTGCAGAATAGGTAAGAAGAAGAGTGGTTTTGTTTTGTTTTTTTTTTCTTTAACGATTTATTTATTTATTTGACAGACAGAGATCACAAATAGGCAGAGAGGCAGGCAGAGAGAGAGGGGGAAGCAGGCTCCCTGCCGAGCAGAGAGCCTAATGCGGGCCTGAATCCCAGGACCCTGGTACCATGACCTGAGCCGAAGGCAGAGGCTGTAACCCACTGAGCCACCCAGGTGCCCCAGAAGAAGAGTGTTTTGTAGCCAAGTCTCTGACATTCATATTTGTGACCTAAACCTGCGTCCCATGAGAAAAGCCAAATGTTCTCATAAGCAACAAGGATTTTCTTCATGGAAAACAAAGAAGTAAAAATATAGTCCAAACAAAGGTATAATGTGTATACTGAATATTATAAATCTATCTATATAGATATGAGTATATTAATATAGGACTTATGCATTTAATTGTAGGATTTTTTCCTTTGGTATTATATTGAAAGAAAAAATACAAAATTGAATACATGCAGGGAATCAAAAATCCAGAAATATAGCTGATAACAATTATTGCCACTTTTAATTGAGCACGCATATATCATCTGTAATTCTAATGAGCCTGCAAAGTATTATTTCTGTTTATATTTTGAAGATCAAGAAATTGATATTCAGAGAGATTGAATGACTTGCCATCGTTCAAGAACTAATAAGTCATAAAGGTAGTATTGCAAGGCAGGGCTTCCTGTTCCTCTAAATACCTTATGTTTTATCCTACAGCATGTCCATTTCTCATGTATTATCAAGATGTGCTACAACCTGACTATATTCTATACCTGTATTTGTTTAAAAATTTTACATTTTATAACATTTACACTACGTAGTTATTGTTTTTAAAATTTTTTACCACTGTTTTATTATTTATTTACTTTTTAGTTTTCAATTTTATTTTAATTCCAGTATAGTTAACATACAGTGTTATATTTATTTCAGGTGGACAATATAGTGATTCGTCCATTCTATACATTACTCAGTGCTCATCATGATAAATGAACTCTTAACCTTCTTCACCTGTTTCACCCATCCTCCCATCCATTTTCCTCTGGTAACTATCAGTTATCTTTATTAAAAGTCTTTTTTTTGGGGGGGGGAGGAGTCAAGATGGCGGAGAAGTAGCAGGCTGAGACTACTTCAGCTAGCCGGAGATCAGCTAGATAGCTTATCTAAAGATTACAAACACCTGCAAATCCATCGGCAGATCGAAGAGAAGAAGAACAGCAATTCTGGAAACAGAAAAACAACCACTTTCTGAAAGGTAGGACCGGCGGAGAAGTGAATCCAAAGCGATGGGAAGATAGATCCCGGGGGGAGGGGCCGGCTCCCGGCAAGCGGCGGAGCAACGAGCACAAAATCAGGACTTTTAAAAGTCTGTTCCGCTGAGGGACATCGCTCCAGAGGCTAAACCGAGGGCACGCGGGGTCAGCGTGGCCTCAGGTCCCACAGGGTCACAGAAGGATCGGGGGTGTCTGAGTGTCGCAGAGCTTGCGCGTATTGGAACGGGAAAGCCGGCTACAGAGACAGAGCCACAGTAAGCTCGAAGCTCGGGGTTCCCTTGAACCAGTTGCAGGCTCGGTGAGCTCGGAGTGCAGCCGGAGGTCAGGCAGACGGGAGTAACTGGGCGCTCTTCTCTGAGGGCGCACTGAGGAGTGGGGCCCCCAGGCTCTTGGCTCCTTCGGGCCGGAGACCAGGAGGCCGCCATTTGTATTCCCGTCCTCTGGAACTCTACGGAAAGCGCTCAGGGAACAAAAGCTCCTGAAAGCAAACCCGAGCGGATTACTCTGCCCAGCCCCTGGTAAGGGCGGTGCAATTCCGCCTGGGGCAAAGACACTTGAGAATCACTACACCAGGCCCCTCCCCCAGAAGATCAACAAGAAATCAGCCAAGACCAAGTTCACCTACCAAGGAGTGCGGTTTCAATACCAAGGAGAGCAGCAGAATTCCAGAGGAGGAGAAAGCAAAGCACGGAACTCATGGCTTTCTCCCTGTGACTTTTTTTCTTTTTTTTTTTTTTTTCCCTGTGATTTTTTTGAGTCTTGCAGTTAATTTAATTTTTTTCTTTTTCATTTTTTTCTCTTCTGCGGCTAAAAATTTTTTAAACTTTTACCGTTTTCTTTTTTAACGTTTTTTAACTAGTTTATCTAATATATATATTTTCTCATTTTTATATTGTTCTTTATTCGTTTTCCTTTTTTAAATTCTTTTGTTTTTTTTTTCATTTTTCTTTTTTTTTCTTTCTTTCTTTTTGAACCTCTTTTTATCCCCTTTCTCCCCCCTCACGATTTGGGATCTCTTCTGATTTGGTTAAACCATATTTTCTTGGGGTTGTTGCCACACTTTTAGTATTTTACTTGCTCTTTGATATACTCTTATCTGGACAAAATGACAAGGTGGAAAAATTCACCACAAAAAAGAGAACAAGAGGCAGTACCGAATGCTAGGGACCTAATCAATACAGACATTGGTAATATGTCAGATCTAGAGTTCAGAATGACAATTCTCAAGGTTCTAGCCGGGCTCGAAAAAGGCCTGGAAGATATTAGAGAAACCCTCTCGGGAGATATAAAAGCCCTTTCTGGAGAAATAAAAGAACTAAATTCTAACCAAGTTGAAATCAAAAAAGCTATTAATGAGGTGCAATCAAAAATGGAGGCTCTCACTGCTAGGATAAATGAGGCAGAAGAAAGAATTAGTGATATAGAAGACCAAATGACAGAGAATAAAGAAGCTGAGCAAAAGAGGGACAAACAGCTACTGGACCACAAGGGGAGAATTCAAGAGATAAGTAACACCATAAGACGAAACAACATTAGAATAATTGGGATTCCAGAAGAAGAAGAAAGAGAGGGGAGCAGAAGGTATACTGGAGAGAATTATTGGGGAGAATTTCCCTAATATGGCAAAGGGAACGAGCATCAAAATTCAGGAGGTTCAGAGAACGCCTCTCAAAATCAATAAGAATAGGCCCACATCCCGTCACCTTATAGTAAAATTTACAAGTCTTAGTGACAAAGAGAAAATCCTGAAAGCAGCCCGGGAAAAGAGGTCTGTAACATACAATGGTAAAAATATTAGATTGGCAGCTGACTTATCCACAGAGACCTAGCAGGCCAGAAAGAGCTGGCATGATATTTTCAGAGCACTAAACGAGAAAAACATGCAGCCAAGATTACTATATCCAGCTAGGCTATCATTGAAAATAGAAGGAGAGATTAAAAGCTTCCAGGACAAACAAAAACTGAAAGAATTTGCAAACACCAAACCAGCTCTATAGGAAATATTGAAAGGCCTTCTAAGCAAAGAGAGAGCCTACAAGTGGTAGATCAGTAAGGAACAGAGACCATATACAGTAACAGTCACCTTACAGGCAATACAATGGCAATAAATTCATATCTCTCAATAGTTACCCTGAATGTTAATAGGCTAAATGCCCCCAATCAAAAGACACAGGGTATCAGAATGGATAAAAAAACAAAACCCATCTATATGTTGCCTCCAAGAAACTCATTTTAAGCCCGAAGACACCTCCAGATTTAAAGTGAGAGGGTGGAAAAGAATTTACCATGCTAATGGACATCAGAAGAAAGCAGGAGTGGCAATCCTTATATCAGATCAATTAGATTTTAAGCCAAAGACTATAATAAGAGATGAGGAAGGACACTATATCATACTCAAAGGGTCTGTCCAACAAGAAGATCTAACAATTTTAAATATCTATGCCCCCAACGTGGGAGCAGCCAACTATATAAGCCAATTAATAACAAAATCAAAGAAACACATCAACAATAATACAATAATAGTAGGGGACTTTAACACTCCCCTCACTGAAATGGACAGATCATCCAAGCAAAAAATCAGCAAGGAAATAAAGGCCTTAAACGACACACTGGACCAGATGGACATCACAGATATATTCAGAACATTTCATCCCAAAGCAACAGAATACACATTCTTCTCTAGTGCACATGGAACATTCTCCAGAATAGATCACATCCTCGGTCCTAAATCAGGACTCAACCGGTATCAAAAGATTGGCATCATTCCCTGCATATTTTCAGACCACAATGCTCTGAAGCTAGAACTCAACCACAAGAGGAAGTTTGGAAAGAACCCAAATACATGGAGACTAAACAGCATCCTTCTAAAGAATGAATGGGTCAACCGGGAAATTAAAGAAGAATTGAAAAAAATCATGGAAACAAATGATAATGAAAGCACAGCAGTTCAAAATCTGTGGGACACAACAAAGGCAGTCCTAAGAGGAAAATATATAGCGGTACAAGCCTTCCTCAAGAAACAAGAAAGGTCTCAGGTACACAACCTAACCCTACACCTAAAGGAGCTGGAGAAAGAAAAAGAAAGAAACACTAAGCCCAGCAGGAGAAGAGAAATCATAAAGATCAGAGCAGAAATCAATGAAATAGAAACCAAAAAGACAATAGAGCAAATCAATGAAACTAGGAGCTGGTTCTTTGAAAGAATTAATAAAATTGATAAACCCCTGACCAGACTTATCAAAAAGAAAAGAGAAAGGACCCAAATAAATAAAATCATGAATGAAAGAGGAGAGATCACAACTAACACCAAAGAAATACAAACTATTATAAGAACATACTATGAGCAACTCTACGCCAACAAATTTGACAATCTGGAAGAAATGGATGCATTCCTAGAAACATATAAACTACCACAACTGAACCAGGAAGAAGTAGAAAGCCTGAACAGACCCATAACCAGTAAGGAGATTGAAACAGTCATTAAAAATCTCCAAACAAACTAAAGCCCAGGGTCAGACGGCTTCCCGGGGGAATTCTACCAAACATTTAAAGAAGAACTAATTCCTATTCTCCTGAAACAGTTCCAAAAAATAGAAATGGAAGGAAAACTTCCAAACTCATTTTATGAGGCCAGCTCACCTTGATCCCTAAACCAGACAAGGATCCCATCAAAAAAGAGAGCTATAGACCAATATCCTTGATGAACACAGATGCGAAAATACTCAACAAAATACTAGCCAATAGTATTCAACAGTACATTAAAAGGATCATTCACCACGAACAAGTGGGATTTATTCCAGGGCTGCAAGTTGGTTCAACTACCGCAAATCAGTCAATGTGATACAACACATCAATAAAAGAAAGAACAAGAACCATATGATACTCTCAATAGATGCTGAAAAAGCATTTGACAAAGTACAGCATCCCTTCCTGATCAAAACTCTTCAAAGTGTAGGGATAGAGGGCACATACCTCAATATCATCAAAGCCATCTATGAAAAACCCACCGCAAATATCATTCTCAATGGAGATAAACTGAAAGCTTTTCCGCTAAGGTCAGGAACACGGCAGAGATGTCCATTATCACCACTGCTATTCAACATAGTACTAGAGGTCCTAGCCTCAGCAATCAGACAACAAAAGGAAATTAAAGGCATCCAATTCGGCAAAGAAGAAGTCAAATTATCACTCTTCGCAGATGATATGATACTAGATGTGGAAAACCCAAAAGACTCCACTCCAAAACTGCTAGAACTTGTACAGGAATTCAGTAAAGTGTCAGGATATAAAATCAATGCACAGAAATCAGTTGCATTTCTCTACACCAACAACAAGACAGAAGAAAGAGAAATTAAGGAGTCCATCCCATTTACAATTGCACCCAAAACCATAAGATACCTAGGAATAAACCTAACCAAAGCGGCACAGAATCTATACTCAGAAAACTATAAAGTACTCATGAAAGAAATTGAGGAAGACACAAAGAAATGGAAAAATCATCCATGCTCCTGGATTTGAAGAATAAACATTGTGAAAATGTCTATGCTACCTAAAGCAATCTATACATTTAATGCAATTCCTATCAAAGTACCATCCATCTTTTTCAAAGAAATGGAACAAATAATTCTAAAAGTTATATGGAACCAGAAAAGACCTCGAATAGCCAAAGGGATATTGAGAAAGAAAGCCAAAGTTGGTGGCATCACAATTCCGGACTTCCAGCTCTATTACAAAGCTGTCATCATCAAGACAGCATGGTACTGGCAGAAAAACAGACACATAGATCAATGGAACAGAATAGAGAGCCCAGAAATAGACCCTCAACTCTATGGTCAACTAAACTTTGACAAAGCAGGAAAGAATGTCCAATGGAAAAAAGACAGCCTCTTCAATAAATTGTGTTGGGAAAATTGGACAGCCACATGCAGAAAAATGAAATTGGACCATTTCCTTACACCACACACAAAAATAGACTCAAAATGGATAAAGGACCTCAATGTGCGAAAGGAGTCCATCAAAATCCTTGAGGAGAACACAGGTAGCAACCTCTTCGACCTCAGCCGCAGCAATATCTTCCTAGGAACAATGCCAAAGGCAAGGGAAGCAAGGGCAAAAATGAACTATTGGGATTTCATCAAGATCAAAAGCTTTTGCACAGCAAAGGAAACAGTTAACAAAATCAAAAGACAACTGAGAGAATGGGAGAAGATATTTGCAAACGACATATCAGATAAAGGACTAGTGTCCAAAATCTATAAAGAACTTAGCAAACTCAACACCCAAAGAACAAATAATCCAATCAAGAAATGGGCAGAGGACATGAACAGACATTTCTGCAAAGAAGACATCCAGATGGCCAACAGACACATGAAAAAGTGCTCCATATCACTCGGCATCAGGGAAATACAAACCAAAACCACAATGAGATATCACCTCACACCAGTCAATGGCTAAAATCAACAAGTCAGGAAATGACAGATGCTGGCGAGGATGCGGAGAAAGGGGAACCCTCCTACACTGTTGGTGGGAATGCAGGCTGGTGCAACCACTCTGGAAAATAGCATGGAGGTTCCTCAAAATGTTTAAAATAGAACTGCCCTATGACCCAGCAATTGCACTACTGGGTATTTACCCTAAAGATACAAACGTAGTGATCCAAAGGGGCACGTGCACCCGAATGTTTATAGCAGCAATGTCCACAATAGCCAAACTATGGAAAGAACCTAGATGTCCATCAACAGATGAATGGATCAAGAAGATGTGGTATATATACACAATAGAATACTATGCAGCCATCAAAAGAAATGAAATCTTGCCATTTGCGACAACATGGATGGAACTAGAACGTATCATGCGTAGCGAAATAAGTCAAGTAGAGAAAGACAACTATCATATGATCTCCCTGATATGAGGAAGTGGTGATGCAACATGGGGGCTTAAGTGGGTAGGAGAAGAATCAATGAAACAAGATGGGATTGGGAGGGAGACAAACCATGAGTGACTCTTAATCTTACAAAACAAACTGAGGGTTGCTGGGGGGAGGGGGTCGGGGGGGGTGGGGTTATGGACATTGGGGAGGGTATGTGCTTTGGTGAGTGCTGTGAAGTGTGTAAACCTGGCGATTCACAGACCTGTACCCCTGGGGATAAAAATACATGTTTATAAAAAAAAAAAAATTAAAAAAAAAATAAGTTAAAAAAAAAGTAATCATTTTGTCTTAGGTCTTGCAAACAATAACAGGTTACTAAAAGTAATTGCTTTGTCTTTAACATCACTTTACTCAATAAATATGTATGTAAGCTCAATAGATAAATTTATTTTAAAAAGCTTGAAGGAATTTTAAAAGAAAAAAAAAAACAGTCTTTTTTTTTTTTTTGGTTTGTCTCTTTGTTGTTCATTTGTTTTGTTTCTTAAATTCCCCATATAGTAAGATCATATGGTGTTTGTTTTTCTCTGACTTACTTCACTTAGCATTATAGCCCGTATAGCCATCCATGTTGTTGCAAATGGCAAGATTTCATTCTTTTTTAGGGCTGAATAATATTCGTGTGTGTCTGTGTGTGTGTGTGTGTGTGTGTGTGTGTGTGTGAGTTTCTTTATCCCTTCATCAATCAATGGGACACTTTGTAATTCGGCTACTATAAATAATGGTGCAGTATGCATAGGAGTGCCTGTATCTTTTTGAATCAGTGTCTTTGTGTTCTTTGGGCACATACCCTGTAGTGGGATTACTGGATCATAAGTAATTCTATTTTTAATTTTTTGAGGAACCTCTATACTGTTTTCCTCAGTAGCTGTACCAGCTTGCATTCCCACCAAGAGTGCAAGAGGGTTCCTTTTTCCTCACATCTTCTCCAACACTTGTGGTTTCTTCTGTTATTTTGTTTGTTTGTTTGTTTGTTTGTTTTTTAATTTTAGCCATTCTGACAGGTGTGAGGTGATACCTCATTGTGGTTTTGATTTATATTTCAAATGACTGATGATTAATGATGTTGAGCCTCTTTTCATGTGTCCATTGGCCACCTGGATGTCTTCTTTGCAGAAATGTCTATTCATGTCTTCTGCCCATTTTAATTGGATTATTTGTGTTTTGAGTGTTGCATTGTATAACTTCTTCATGTATTTTGGATACAAGCCCATTACTGAATATGTCATTTGCAAATATCTTGTCCCATTCAGTCGGCTGTCTTTAGTTTTGTTGATTATTTCCTTTGCTGTGCAGAAGCTTTTTATTTTGATGTAGTCCCGTAAGTTTATTTTTGCTTTTGTTTTCCTTGCTTCAGGAGACATGTCTAGAAAAATGTTGCTATGACAGTGTCAGAAAAATCACTGCCTGTGTTCTCTTCTAGGAGTTCTAGGATTTGAGGTCTCACGTTTAGATCCTTCATCCCTTTTGAGTTTATTTTTGTGTATGGTGTAAGGAAGTGGTTCAGTTTCATCCTTTTGCATGTGGCTGTCCAGTTTTCCCAATACCATTTGTTGAAGAGACCATCTTTTCCCCATTGCATATTCTTGCCTCCTTTGTTGAAAGTCAACTGGCCATGTAATCATGGGCTTATTCTGGGCTCTCTGTTCTGTTCCATCGATCTATGTGTCTGTTTCTGTGGTAGTACCATTCTGTTTTGATTACTACACCTTTGCAGTTTATCTTTAAATCCAGGATTGTGACACTTCCAGTTTTTACTTTTTTAAAATGGCTTTGGCTACTTGGGGTCTAATGTGGCTCCATATGAATTTTAAGATTTTTTGTTCTGGTTCTGTGAAAAATGCTGTTGGCTAGTTTCATAAGAATTGCATTAAATTTGTATATTGCTTTGGGTTGTGTGGACATTTTAACAATATTTGTACTACATTGCATAATTTAAAATTTTAAGTACATAAAATTTTAAGTACAGAGAATAGTACATGGAGGGGACAAATATCTCTTTGTCATTTTTAAAGTTGAAACCACTGCTGTCCAGAGGTGCCTCAGGGGCTCAGCTGTTTAAGCATCTGTCTTCAGCCCAGTCATGATCCCAGGGTCCTGGGATCAAGCCTTGAAGTGGGCTCTCTGCTAAGCAGGGAGCCTGCTTCTCCCTCTCACTCTGCTTGCTGCTCCACCTGCTTGTGCCCTCTTTTTCTGTCAAATAAGATAAATAAAATCTTTAAAAATAATTGTTGTCCGCTTTTAAGCTGACATATATTATTTTACTTTTCTCATAATATTTATTAGGCCTTATATAGCCATGTATGTACATACATATAATTACCAACATGATTTTTAAAGTTGATTTTTGTTTACAATATTTAATGACTCAAAAGTTTTTAAATAAGAGTTTTATACATAAAGGACTTACTCAAAGAACATCTTTTTTTTTTTTTTTTAAAGGAATTTATTTATTGCAAAGCGTGAACATGGGGTGGGGCTGAGGGAAGAGGGAGAAGCAGACTCCCCACGGAGCAGGGAGCCCGATACAGAGCTCGATTTCAGGACCCTGGGATCATGACCTGAGCTGAAGGCAGATGCTTAACCAACTGAGCCACCCAGGTTCCCCCAAAGAATATCTTCACTACATAAATTAATTGATGAAGGGACTGAGATGTTCTTTGGTACTTTTATCACTGTAGTCTATTTTTTCATGTCATTAATCAATATTAGCATGCCATGTTAGCCAGGAAATTGAGATGATTTCATTCTGCAGCCCTTAATATAAGATTCTCTTCTAGTTCTTCTAAATTCAGATGTGTAGTTCTAAAAATGAATACTTCGCTTCATTGATGTTTTCCTTTTTTAAACTATTAAGAAATAATGTATTGTGTTCACCATGATTTGAGAGTATATGACCTATGAACACTTGTATTCTGATTGAGTATAGAATTTTATATTGTCTGTTTAGCATAGCCGAATTTGTGGATGTTCTTCAAATTTTACTTTTAATAAGACAATGAAAAGGACTCATTAAGCTATTTGGTGGAAGTGACTGAGAAGCCACAGGGCAGTGATGGAAGAAGCATTTCTGATAAAGGTTATACATTAAAATCTTGTGGTGACTTAAGAAAAAGAGCACTAGTCTTGAAAAGCTGAGAAATTTTAACTTGAAGCAGTGTATTTAATTCTTTGACTTTCAAATGACTCCCTATGGCTGTTTCCCATTCCTACCTATCACAAATTTAACTTTTCCCCTTTTATAGTACATTATAAGGTCAGAAAAGAGTAAAATGTCAATTATATGGTGAAGATGTTTTATACATATTTAAATATGATGTAAATGTTTTTATTGTAATCATTATAATATAAGGATCTTATGAATACTGTTCCTTAATACCAAAGATTGCTGTAAGTTTATGTGTTGATGAATATATAGATGAATGAATGAATGAATGAATGAATTTATTTGGGGCTCTGGACTACTAAATTATTTGGAGCCTGCCTTGGAATGGAAGATCCTTCTCCTTGGTTTTGAAAACATTAAATTAAAAGGTATCTTAAGGGTGCTTAGGTAGCTCAGTTGGTTAAACATCTGGTTCTTGATTTCAGCTCAAGTCATGAACTCAGGGACTTAGAATTGAACCCTACATTGGTTCTACATTCAGCGTGGAATCTGCTTGAAATTCTCTCTCTCTCTCTCTCTCTCTGACCCCCCTCCCCTTCTCCCCCTCCTCCCCTCTCTCTCTCTGCTCCTCATCCTGCTCAGGTGCATGCACTGTCTCTCTCTCTCAAATAAGTAAATAAATAAACAAAATCTTTTTCTTTTTCTTTTTTTTTAGGTATCTTAATGTTGGTTTTTAGCTATTATCTGTAATTGTCAAAAAGAAGCTATATTGTCCTCCTAAAGATAAATAAGGAGATAAAAACACAATGAGCTAAACTGTTAATTTTTGTTTATGCATTCCTTAGTTCATCAAGATTAAAATTTGACCAGATTTGACCACCATTTACATACAAACCTTTTGAAATGTAGCATTCAAATTGTCCTCTAAATCCACGAAAGAGAATCTAAAGTTACTCTACATTTATTAACTTCATCAAAAGTAAATGGCAGGGGCACCTGGGTGGCTCAGTGGGTTAAGGCCTCTGCCTTCGGCCCGGGTCATGATTCCAGGGTCCTGGGATCGAGCCCCACGTCTGGCTCTCTGATCAGCAGGGAGTCTGCTTCCCTTCCTCTCTCTCTGCTTGCCTCTCTGCCTACTTGTGACCTCTGTCTGTCAGGTAAATGGAGGAAATCTTTGAAAAAAAAAAAAAGTAAATGGCAAATTCGTCCTGCAAAATAAAAATATCAAGAAAATAAAGCACATAGGAAAAATCTAAATAGAGCTTCTTTGCCCTAAGGACACTTTAGAAGTACCTTTAAAACACTGGAAACAAATGAAAAATTATTAATGCCTGGGAAGCAGATAAAAAAGAACTAAAAACGTCACTATTCTCTATTTAAGTTTCTATCCTCCGCATTTTGTATCTTTAGCCAACCATTCAAACAAAAGGAATCTATATCACTGTTCTTTCTGACAGAAAAGAAACTGTAATTTTCTTAAATGATACAGATACATAGACTATCAAAAAAAAATCGCATCTTGAAATCAAGAACTATATTATTACTGTCCGATAACAAGAACACCAATGTGAAACACTCTCATATGAACTCAAAAGGGGACTGCATCCCTGCCTGAATTCAGTTACTAGAAACTAATGGGGAGTCATTTACATGTTTATATTTTCTCTTTCACATATTTGTAAATATCTGATGATTGTTAATTTTACTTATCTTTTTGTGCATTTCATTACATTATATTCATTGGTTTTGAGTAACTTATTATATGTATAAGTGCACATTTTAGAAGATGGTCCTTCTAAAGCTTTGCTTGTGGTCTTTGCTAGGAAGATGATTTAGATGCACGGAGAAGGTTGCTTGCTTTACTATTTATCATTTTCCCAGACAAATCCATGGAGACAGGCTGCTGATAGGATAGGAGAAAAACAACAAAAACAAATACAGTGCTTTGGCCTGGAACTGAATTGTATTATCTGTGCTGTCAGCTAGAGTCTTTGCTCACTTACCCAGACAATCTCCACAGGGATTAAAACTTCCCTCTGCATTAGTGATAGCCTTTAGTATACTGCAGCCTCATGTGCAGTTTAAAAAAAAAAAAAAAAATCTGGTTATAAACAGTTTTTAATAGTTTGCAAAATCCTCACCAGTTCAGCCTTTGGGGAGAGTGATGAGCTGATAAATCAGATAGGTATATCATAATTAAATTGCTAATCACCTGGATTTTAGTTTTAGTTTCTATATATAACTCCTCACAACCCCCAACTCTGGGCCTGATTTGAATACTTACAGTGATGGGTGTACTGCTAATTCAAGTTATTTTTGAGGATATTTTTAAAAAATAAAGTTTATAAGAATTTTGATTTTGCATGAATGTTCAGAAAGGTAGGATAATAGAAACAAAGAACAACAACAAAAACATCTCAGAATTGTGTAAACCAAACAAAACCAGTTAGAACCAGCTTCTTCATTAAGCAGTGAATGTCTGAACTAACCAGGAAGGTGACTATCTATTCTTAAAGATTTCTGCTAGTAAGGATTTTATAGCCTTCTATAGTTTTCAACCTGATGATTTTTCTCCCCACCCCATCCCCTGCCACTTGGCAGTATCAAAAGTCATTTTTGGTTGAGGCAAATGGATTGGTGATATTGGCCTCCAGTAGGTAGAGGTCACAGGTGCTGCTGAACGCCTTATATAATGTACAGGAGACCTCGGGCACCAAAGTATTATCCAGCACCAAAGTCAGTAGTGTTGAAGTTGAGAAACTGTGCTCTGAAGCATGGATTTTTTATCTTGATGGGAGTTCTTCCAAATGAATATCCCCACTGATGTTTACAATGTTTTATAGGGAGTTTATTTGTTTGGGTTACAATAAGAGAAAAAAGAGGATTTAGACATTGACTTGGGGATTTATGAACATGGTAAACAAAACATTCTTTGAAAAATGCTCATGGAGACAATATGCTGATCTCATGATACAAAGAAATGGAAAACAGTGCTATTTCATCATAGAAGGACATGGGAAACTTTATATATATTTTTAACCTTCCTAAATATTGAATGAAAATTCTACTTTGTAGGAGATAGGGTTATATAGAATTATTTCTGTATTGGTGAATTAAATCATTTAATAATAAAGTAATCACAATATGTAAAATTAATTATTTTGGTAAAATATTCAGTATCATGAAGCTCTGAATTCATTTCTTAGATGTGACTGTTGGTAATTTATTTGCTAAGCTTCAGTTAACACATTCAGAAAGTCAGGTGGTGTTTTAAGCTTATCAGATGGGTGTTTATTAATTTCTATTTGGTAGTTTGTATTGACACTAAAGTTTTGGGTTTTTTTTTTTTTAGATGAATTTAAAAAATTGTCCAATCTTTAACCAATTGCTGGGCCTCAATGTAAGGAATAGGCATGCCCTTGTTCATTTCTCAAGTGGAGTATGATAGTGTTTCCATTCATTTTTATATTGTCTACTCAATCAAAATAATCTACAGTAGAAAGAAGTATATGTAAGGCCGCATGTATAAACACAAACATACCTAGTAACTTAGTGGTGGTAGGAAAATTAGAGACTGACAAAAAGTGTTTGTTTACATTGCCTTCTAGAGATTAAGGATTTGGGAACCTGAACTGGGATCCAGGGGATGCCCATAACAACCAGTGAGGTTCATGGAACCTCATGGAACATATATCTTCTAAAGAGATTTAATAATATTCCATCCATCATGCTAAAACAAAAACAGACATTGGGGACTAGATGTAAGTGATATTCTTAAACACACTCTATTAAAATTGCAGTTGATCTTATGTTTTAAATAATCATGTTATCTGCCACACCACCCACACACACCCCATTAATGAACTGAATGGAAAAAGTCATACTTTTTGTAAAGGAGAGGGTGAAAAAATGCAGCTTGAAGTGAAAAATCATAGCCAATCATTTTACCTTTGTTTACGTGTTTAAGAAGTTTTCTCTTTGCTGGAGACAGATAGAAAAACTACATTCTATTACCAACAAAAGTCCTCTTGGGTTTTTGTTTTGTTTTGTTTTTTAAATAAAGAAACCAACCACAGTTATATTAGTGTAGAAAAAATTCAGAGAAGAAATTGTATCTCAGCTAGAGGTGAAAAATGCAAAGTTTATTGATTAGAGACTAATGTATAAAAATAAGTTGTTCTGCTAACAGAAAACAAAGGAATGAATTTGTTGTTATTCTGTATATTCTTTTAGTTATTATTTTTTATTTCTAAATAATATTTTGTTTACATGATATTTTGAATAGGTAATCTATATTAAATGATGTAAAAATCAAATCTGCAGAGAGATATACATAGTGATACCTTACTCTCACTTCTGTATCCCGTTCTTGTCTCCCTCCCCCTCACCTCATTTTTTATTAGTCTCTTTATTCTTCTAATGTTGTTTTTAATACAAGCAAATATGTATATTTATTTATTGTTTCCAATACCCATATTCCCCAAAAATCTAAGATGTAGGAAACTATGCATATGCATCAAATGCTTTGCTTTTTTTCACTTAGCACCATATCTTGGAGATCGTTCTCAGTACATGGGTATTTTCTTCATCCTCTTGTAGGCAGCATAAGCACAGAACTACATACAAATAGTCCCCTATCAATGGACTCTTGGACTGTTGCCAGTCTTTTGCCATTACTAACAACCTTGTCCAAATGTTATTTTGTAGTTGTGTGGGTTTGTCATAAAGTGGGAATACTGTGTTAAAGGGTAAATGCTTTTGTAATTTTGGTAGATGTTGCCTTATTTCCTTCTACAGTGGTTCTACCATTTTGCTGTTTTACCAGTAATTTTTTTTTTTAAAGATTTTATTTATTTATTTGACGGACAAAGATCACAAGTAGGTAGAGTCAGGCAGAGGGTTGGGGGGAGCAGGCTCCCTGCCGAGCAGAGAGCCCAATGTGGGGCTCGATCCCAGGACCCTGGGATCATGACCTGAGCTGAAGTAGAGGCCTCAACCCACTGAGCCACCCAGGGGCCCCATGTTTCACTGGTAATTTTTAATGTGTCAAGATTTCCAGGTTGGTTATTTCCAGGTAACTACTGGTTGGTAACTAATAGTTAATTGAAAAAAAAATCAAAAGAGGAATTTTTAAAATATTTTAGGTAAAGTTTGATCTTTTTCCTTAATATAGACATTTAAATATGCATTAATTTGTTATTCATTTGTTTCAGGGCAAATGACTTTCTTTGAGAATAATCCACTGATTGAAGTTGTATGATATCCCTTATCTAAACGTCACTGTATTGATTTCAGTGTTTGACTCTAATGTAGTGAGAACTTAGGGCACTCTGAGTTCTTTTACAGATGTTCTGCTTATACCAAAATAGTTATTTTAGTTATTTACCTTGATCGAATTTTCCTAAGGATTTGCCTTGGTTTTTACAGAAATAGTCATGTACTTGTTAACAGTCATATTTTATTGGTTTATACAATATTTATTTACATCGCATTATTTTAATATTAAATGATTGTTAAGCTAGAATTTTTCAATCATGGTTTCTTAATTATTTTTCTTCACTGATATTATCATTGTGCTTATTAATCTCCTGGCCATATTAAGTGCTCAGTAAAACTTATTGAACAGAAGACAGGCAAGGAAGAGGTAGTGTGGGAACAGGCTCAACTGACTTTTGCTTTGCACCCAGAACGAGAGAGCAAAGGTTTGTGAGGAGGAGGAAGTGGGGCTATAGCAGAGGTAATCTTATCGGCCAGTGATAGTTAGCCTGCCATGACAGGTACAATCATGTGTTGAAAAATTAAGACTTCTACAGTACTTCTTCCATAAAGAAATTGAAAGGGCGGTGGCCTAAAGGAAGCCTTAATTCCAGGTTCTAATTTATTTACTTAGGATAAGTGCCAGACTGGGCTAGACATCTTTATATTATACTCTTGCCCAGCCAGCAGCTTATTTTTTCAAAAAGATACTAGGACTAGTTGAATGTTTTCTAAATTTTCTTTTTCCCCATGCATCACCATGAATTTGCCATATTCATATACCACTTTACTACTCTTTACTTTATATTTTTCTTCAATTAGTATTTTAAGCACTTAGATAAATTTAATAAATAAGGATAATTTATATCTCCCTAAAAGGACTGCTCACCATAAATAAAAACAACAGTAAAAAGTAAATGCAATAAAACAAAACAGTGCTATTAAATGAAAGTTGTGTGATCTTTACAGAGGGCTCTGAGCAAAACAAGATTAGCAAGTGTTATGTGTCCCTCACATACACCAAAAAAAAAAAAAAAAAAAAAAATAAGGCAGAAAGGGTAAAATGTTAATAATAGCTGAATTCAAGTAAAGGTTATGTAGAGGTTCTTTGTACTGTTGGCTTTTCTTAAAACTTTAATGTGAGGGGCGCCGGTTGGGCCTATGCCTTTGGGCTCAGGTCATGATCTCAGGGTCCTGGCATAGAGCCCCGCATCAGGCTCTCTGCTCTGGCAGGGAGCCTGCTTCCCCCTCTCTCTCTGCCTGCCTCTCTGCCTACTTGTGATCTCTCTCTCTCTCTTTGTCAAATAAATAAATAAAATGTTAAAAAAAAATTTTAATGTGAATTTGAAATAATCTCTTAAAAAGAAATTTAGTATATATAATAGAATATTACTCAATATCAAAAATGAAGTTTTGCCATTTGCAACAATGTGGATGGAACTCTAGAGGGTATTTTGTTAAGTGAAATAAGTCAATCAGAGAAAGAAAATTGTCAGATGGTTTCAATCATATGTGGAACTTAAACAAAACAGAGACACATTAGAAGAAGGGAGGGAAAAAATAAAACAAGGCATAATCAGAGAGGGAGACAAACCATAAGAGACTCTTTACCACAGGAAACAAACTGAGGGTTGTTTGTGGGTAACAGGGTGATGGGCATTAAGGAGGGCATAATACCCAGTGTAATGAGCACTGGGTTTTATATACCCAGGAATCACTGAACTTTACCTATAAAACTAATAATATACCAAATGTTAATAAAGTGAGTTTGAATAATGCAGATAAAAAATAACATGAATTTGGATAACTCAAAAAAATGAGCCTGTGGATATTGGAAAATTAAAAGGGGAATAAAATTTTAAAGTTACTTATTTAATGTAGTATCCATGTATCATCTGAAAACATTTCAGGTTATTGTAGGTATTCCACTCTTCCAGACATAGCATGCTAGATTGTCTCTAAGGTCATTTCTGGTTCTTATCTTCAATGACACAGTATACATTATATTAAGGCAGCATAATTAAAACTACATGCACTCTCAATTCAGTATTTCAATGAAAGAAACTTTAGAAGAAGTTTGGTTTTAAGATTTATTTTTAGAGAGAGAGCATGGGGGAGGGGCAGAGGGAGAGAGAGACTTAAGACTTAAGTGTTAGTTGTGATCTCTCCCTTTTCTTTCATAATTTTATTAATTTGAGTCCTCTCTCTTTTCTTTTGGATTAGTTTGGCCAGTGGTTTATCAATCTTATTAATTCTTTCAAAGAACCAGTTTCTAGTTTCATTGATGTGTTCTACTGTTCTAGTTTCTAACCCCTTGATCTCTGCTTTAATTTAATTATTTCCCTTCTTGTGCTTGGGGTTACCTTAAAATTATTGTTGATTTTCCAGTTTTTTAAGGTGTAAAGAGAGTTGGTGTATTCAGGATTTTTTAATGTTTTTGATTGAAGCTTGGGTGGCTATGTATTTCCCCCTTAGGATTGCCTTTGTTGTATCCCATAGGTTTAGGACCAATGTGTCTTCATTCTCATTGGTTTCCATGAATTGTTTAAGGTCTTTGATTTCCTGGTTGATCCAAACCTTCTTGAACAGGGTGGTTTTTAGCTTTTAAGTGTTTGAATTTCTTCCAGACTTTTCCTTGTGATTGAGTTCCAGTTTCAAAGCACTGTGGTCTGAGAATATGCAAGGAATAATCTCAATCTTTTGGTATCAGCTGAGTCCTGATTTGTGACCCAGTATGTTGTCTGTTCTGGAGAAAGTTCCATGTGTGCTCAAGAAAAATGAGTATTCTCTTGTTTTAGGGTGGAATGTTCTGTATATATCTATGAGGTCCATCTGGTCCAATGTGTCATTCAAAGCTCTTGTTTCTTTGTTGATTTTCTGCTTAGATGATATGTCTGTTGCTGAGAGTGGCATGTTACGATCCCCTACAACTAATGTATTCTTATCAATATGACTCTTTATTTTGATTAACAGTTGGCTTATGTAGTTGACAGCTCCTGTATTGGGAGCACAAATATTTATAATTGTTAGATCTTCTTGGTGGATAGACTCTTTAAGAATGATATAGTGTCCTTCTGTATCTCTGACTACAGTCCTTTAAAATCTAATTTTAAAATCTAATTTTTCTGATCTGAGAATCGCTACCCCAGCTTTCTTTTGAGGCCCGTTGGCATGGAAGATAGTTCTCCATCCCTTCACTTTGAGTCTGGATTTATCTTTAGGTTCAAAATACCTCTCTTCTAGACAGCATATGTATGAGTCCTGTCATTTTATTCAGTCTGCAACCCTGTGCCATTTTATGAGAATATTTTGGTCGTTCACATTGAGAGTGGTTATTGAAAGATAAGTTTTTATTGACATCATGTTGCCTGTGAAGTCATTGTTTCTATAGATTGTCTCTGTAAATTTCTGTTCTATGTCACTCTTGGTTCTTTCTTCTTTTATAGAACCCCTCTTAATATTTCTTGAAGGCCAGCTTGGTGGTCACATAATCTTTTAAACCTTGCCGGTCTTAGAAACTCTTTATCTCTTCATCCATTCTGAATGTCAGCCTTGTGGATAAAGTATTCTTGGCTGCATGTTCTTCTCATTTAGTGCCCTGAATATGTCTTGCCAGCCCTTTGTGGCTTGCCAGATTTCTGTGGACAGGTCTGACATTATTCTGATGGTCCTCCCTCTGCATGTAAGTAATCTCTTCCCCCTAGCTGCCCTTAAGACAGTTTTTCTGAATTTATGACTCATGAATTTCACAATCACATGCCTGGAGGTCTTTCTACCCTTGTTGATCTTGGGGGGTGTCCTTTCTGCTGCTAGGACATGAACACTTGTTCCATTCCCCAGATTAGGGAAATTTTCATCTAGAATTTGTTCAACTATATCTTCTAGATTCCCCCCCCCACCCCATCAGGGATCCCATTAATTCTGACACTGGAACATTACATGGCCTTATTTATTTCCCTAATTCTGTTTTTATGGCTTGTAAGCTGTTTGTTCCAGGGCTCTTCCTGATCTTTCTTTTCTATCAGTTTGTTTTCTAGATCACTAATTTGATCTTCTGCCTTGTTTACCCTAGCTGTTAGAGTATTTAGATTAGATTGGATCTCATCGATCACATTTTTTAGTTCTGCCAGATCAGCTCTTGCTTCCTCCCTTAGAGATTCTATGTTACTGCTAATGGTCTTCTCCAACCGAGCCATTGCCTGGATAATTGTTACTCTGAATTCTATTCCCGACATATTGCTTAGGTCCATATCCAAAAGTTCTGTGGCAGAGGTCACAGTCTCTGAATTTTTTCTCTGTTAGATGTTACTCCTTCTAGTCATTTTGGTGAGGGGTGGTTGAGGGAATATATAGCTGAATATATCAACCATGATCCAGGCAAAGTGCACTCTGAAAAGTTTTGGAGCAATCAGAAGTTACTACCAAAAAGAAAAAAGAGAAGAAAATACAATTTATAATGTATAAAAACAAAGGACCAACCAAAGTAAAAGAAAAAACAAGAATAAGATTTATATAGTACAAAAAAAAAAAATACACAGAAACACTGACAGAAGAATAAGATGGGAAGGTGCTTATAAACCCTTGATGTGGGCAAGGAAGGTTATTTCATTTCTTCCTGGGTGTATCTTATTGTCTTTGTTAAAAGACTCAACTTTCCAGAGATACAGGGAAATTAAAACTGGTTTATATATAAGGGTAGTATTGAATTAGGGAAAAAGGACTACCTTGAAGCTTATAGCTATATATGTATTTAAAAAAAGAAACAGGTATATATATGAAAAAAGTTTAAGTTAAAAAGTTATTATGGAAGGGCGCCTGAGTGGCTCAGTGGGTAAAGCCTCTGTCTTTGGCTCAGGTCATGATCTCAGGGTCCTGGGATCAAGCCCCCCATTGGGCTCTCTGCTCAGTGGGGAGCCTGCATCCCCCCTCTCTGCCTGCCTCTTTGTCTGTCAGATAAATAAAATCTTTAAAAAAAAAAAAAAAGGGCTGTTTTGGGGCACCTGGGTGGCTCAGTGAGTTAAGCCTCTGCCTTTGGCTCAGGTCATGATCTCAGGGCCCTGGGATCAAGCCCTGCATCGGGCTCTCTGCTCAGCGGGGAGCCTGCTTCCACCTCTCTCTCTGCCTGCCTCTCTGCCTACTTGTGATCTCTCTCTCTGTTAAATAAATAAATAAAATCTTTTTAAAAAATTTATTATGGAATATGTTGTATTAAACATCTAGTTGTAATGGTAAGTAGGTTAAAAAATAAAAGAACAAGGATCATGAGACGAAATTAAAAAAAAAAAAGTTGTATCTATGAAATATACAGGTTTGGGGGCAATGCCAGGAACTTAATGTATTGTTTTCCCCTGATGTGGGGTTTTACAGTTTTATGAGGACCCTATGGTTGTTATCCTCTTGTTCTTTTGGCTTGTCTTCTGGGGGTGGGGCCTGCTGCATTGTTTTTCAGTCAGTCTTGCTTGGGCTGAGTTGCCCTGCCCCCCTATTAAGGGGCTGGGCTCTGTGGAAACCCTTTTCTCAGGCTTTTGTTCTGTGGTGGCTTTTCGTACCTTTTTGGAGGGTCAGAGCAAAGTAAACTGTCTGTACCCAGACCTCTGCCTGAGAGAGAAGTGTTAGTGTGCTCCCCTCTGGGTGGTCCAGAACACACAGACTCCCCCTCTGCAAACTCTGCTGAACACTCCAACCTCCCACAGGTGGTGCACACCCCCAGCCACTGTCCCAGTGGTCGCCGGAGGTCCTCACTTGTCTCTGCATCCCCATGCCACTAAAACCACTAGCGATACTGGCCTGGGTGAGCCCGATCCCAGTGTCTGCTGTTGGGGAGCAGCTGTCTGGAGGCCATGCCCACACCCATGTGGGGTGGGCTCAAATCTCTTAGCTACACAGGTTGTGGAAGTCTGCAGGCCCAGGGACCAAAGACGAGCCCCTGCCAGCCTCTCTCAGGTACAGTTGGGCACCGGCTGTGACCACCCTGGGACTGTGGGTTTAGGTCCGTGCTTATGGCCACCTCATCCCACCAAATTGCCCCTTAAGACCCTTTGTTCTTTTTGAGTACTTTTAACCTGACTCCATGCTAATGCTGGCCACCAGGCATAGGGCACTTTCATATTGGGGTATTACTTTTCAAAGGATTGCTTCTGGTGGCTCCCTTCCCCTTCTGTTTATCATCTGATATCATTCCAGCACTCCCACTCCTCTGTACCTCTCCACTGATGATCTTCTGCCCCTGTAGAGATCCAGAAGTGTACAATCGTACATTTCAGGCTGGTTTCATGGGTGTTGAGAGTGTTCTGGTGAATATTTAGCTCAATTCAGGGGACCAGTTGAAACAGGGTCTCCTATTTCACCATCTTGCCCCTCCTGCCATGGTTATATTTCCTATGGGGAGTAGCTTTATTCTTCCCCTCTCTTGCTCTTTCACTAAGAGCAAAGGCCATGTTGGCATATCCCTTTAGTTTCCTCTGTAGACTGGGTTTAATTCAGATGACTACTAAAGGTATCCCTCCTTAAAATCCCTGTCCTTTATTCTCTTTCTGATTCAGCTATCTTCCAAGGCCAGCCCTTGATGATGACAACAACGATGATGATGATGATGATTTTACCTTTACAGGTGCATGGAACACATTACAACTAAATTCCTAGACCACAAGGAATTCTCAGATACTCAAGACAAATGACTGCTTTAGAGCTAGAGATTTTTCATTAGTGTGCCTCTATAAATTTGTATTTTCTTATTGTTTCTTGAGAGTTCTCTTATTGCCTTCACTGTTAAAACAGTTTTTGTGGAGTCTGGGGAGTCTAAGCTCCCCATGTCCCCACAACTGTGGGGGAGGAGTCTAAGCTTACCATGTCTCACAGATACAACTGTGGGGGAAGAGTGTAATTTTACCATGTCCCACAGATACAACTAGGTAACTCTCACATCAGTGTGAATAACCCAGAAAATGACCCAAAGACTGGCCGAACAGATTCTCCACAGCTATGTAGAGAAGATGCCATGTTAAGGAGGGAAGGAAGGTTGGAGACCCAGTTATGACCCACAGGATGGTCCCTGGGAAGGAGTGGTGTCACAGGCACAAAAAGGGGAGATAAGCAGACTCACACCAGGGAGCCCACGCAGGAAATTTCACAAGTTCTTACAATGAAGCAGACTTTAAATCTGAACTTAAAAAATCAGCAGACTTAGCTCTGGGAGAGCTTGGAGGGCTAGAGGAAATAGTCCCTGCCCTTAAAGAGACAGCATGGCAGACATCACCCTGGAGATATAGCATAGATGCAGTAGTTTGAAAATCACATGCGGTATAGGGGAGGGAAATTTGTTTACTATTCTCAGAGCATGTGCTGGAAGTACAGGGACCTATGGGGGCATCTCCAGGAATAGAGGATTTTCCCCTTGCCTACCCTCAGCTTGAGAACATGGCACTGTGTTGACACTCTCTACCTAACTTGAAAACAGTGTGCTCTACCCATACATTCCCCTGTGGACACACCTCCTCTCATGTGTCCCCAGCACAAGGTCTCTTCCCACAGCAGATCAGTGCAAACTGTGCTAACACCTGCCTGTCCTGCTAGCTTCTGTGGATTCACCCTTCCCAATACTCTTTTGGCTAGAGCCTGTCCAAAGCTATGCCATAAACCTGGCAGTGTGTATGCAGCCCCAAAGGACCAGCACCACTTCAAAATGACTCTTGCCCCAGGAAGAGGGAAAGTTAGTCACACACACACCCTAGGAGCGGGTGGCCCTAGGAGCAGGCTGGGAGCAGACAGCCAGTCTGACTGCAAGCCCTGCCCACCAACGAAAACTTCTCAGGGGACAAAAGAGGGAAAGTGCCCTGAAGTTCATTGCTACTGCATTTCTGACAAATGCCTGATCTGACTCAACTCAAGGCCAAGGCATCTCCAGACCAGCTGATCTGCAGCACGACAAAGAAACACTGCCCACAACAGACAAAGAGTGCCATTGTAGACAACTGGACTAAAGGAAAAAAATGGGTCAACCACAGTAGCAGGGCACACAAGACACATAGGAGATACCCCTGAGGCACCATGTTCTGGTGAACTGGGGACACTGCTCTGCAGAGCACTACAGGACCTCTTCTTCATAAGGCCACTTCAAGAGCAAGAGATGTAGCTGACTTTCCTAATACATAGAAATAGACGCAGTTAAGAAAAATGAGAACATGGATCAATATGTTCCAAATGAAAGGACAGGAGAAAATCACAGCCACAGAAGTAAGTGACACAGAGATAAATATGCTTGATAGAGGACTGAAAGTAATGATCACAGAGGTATTTATAGGACTTGCTAAAAAAAGTGGAGGACCTGAGACAGGAAACAAACAAAAAAAAAACCAGTCAGAGATGAACCCAATAACTGAAATTAAAAATATATTAGATGGACTAGTAGACTAGAGGAGACAGAAGAATGTATCAGCAACCTGAAAAACAAAGTAATGGAGAGCAATCAAGCTAAGCAGGGGAAGAAAAAATAGGAAATGAAAATAGGCTTAGGGAACTCAGCAACACCGTCAAGTGTAGTAACATTCACAGTACAATGATCTCAGAAGAAGAAGAGAGAGAAGGCGGGGGGAGGGCAGAGAATTTATTTGAAGAACTAATAGCTGTATCTAGGAAAGTAAACAAATTCAGATCAAGGAGGCACAGTGACCCCCCAACAAATTCAACCCAAGGAAGTCCACACCAAGACATATAGTAATTAATATGGCAAAAAGTGGTGATAAAGAGAATTTTAAAAGCAGCAAAAGAAAATAGTAACATACAATGGAAACCCCAAAGGTTGTCAGCTGATTTTGCAGCAAAAACTTTGCAGACCAGAAGGGAGTATCATGATCTATTTTAAATGCTGGAAAGAAAAAAACCTGCAACCAAGAATACACTATCTAGCAAGGCTATCATTCAAATTAGGAGTGCTTATGAGTTTCCCAGACAAACAAAAAATTAAGGAATTTGTTAAACCAACCTTACAAGAAATGTTAAAGAGAATTCTTTGAGTGGAAAGGAAAGACAGTAAGTAGAAGAAAAGTGGGAAGCACAAAAGCAGTAAAAATAAGTATATCTATAAAAATCAGTGACAGGACTCAAAAATAGAAAGAAGTAAAGTATGACATCATATACCTAAAATGTGATGGGGAGAGGAATAAAGAATGGGTTCAAACTTAAGGGACCATCAACTTAATATAGAGTGCCATATGCAGATCTCATATACAAACCAAATGATTTATATACAAATGACCTTATATACAAACTGAATGATTATGTATAAACTGAATGATTAACCAAAATCAAATGATTAACCAAAAATCAAGAACCAAAGAGAAAGGAAAAAAAACAAGGAGAAAGGAATCCAAGTATATCACTAAAGAAAACAAACTAATAGTGAGAGAAAAGAGCAAGAGAAGGAAGAGAGAAGAATCACAAAATAACCACTAAACAAGTGACAAAACGGCAATAAGTATATACCTATCAGTAATTACTTTGAATGTAAATGGACTAAACACTCCAATCAAAAGACATACGGTGATGGAATGATTAAAAAAAGCAAGACCCAACCACATACTTCATATGGAAGATTCCTTTCATACCCAAAGACATATGCAAATTGAAAGTGATGGGATGGAGAAGCATTTATCATACAAATAGTAGTCAAAGAAAGCCAAGGCAGCAATACTTACATCAAACAAGATAGACTGTAAAACAAAAACTGTAAGAAGACAAAGAAGGATACTATGTAATCATAAAGGAGACAGTCCAGCAAGATGTAACAATTGTTAATATATATGCACCTAACACAGGAGCACCTAAATACATAAAGCAGTTAATAACAAAGGAACTAATCCATAGTCAAGTGCACATGAAACATTCTCCAGAATAGATCATGTATCAGGCCACAAATCTAGTCCCAGTAAATTAAAAAAGATTAAAGTCATCCATACATCTTTTCTGACCACAATGCTATGAAACTAGAAATCAACCACAAGAAAAATTCTGGAAAGAACACAAATCCATGGAGGTTAAATAACATGCTACTAAACAATGAATGGTTCAACCAGGAAATCAAAGAGGAAATTGAAAAAAAAAAAATACATGGAGACAAATGAATAGGAAAACACAGTGGTCCAAAATCTTTGGATGCAGCAAAAGCTGTTCTAAGAGGGAAGTTTATAACAATACAGACCTATCTCAATAAACAAAAATTTAAAAAACAACCTAGTATTACACCTAAAACTGCCAGAAAAAGAACAAACAAAACCCAAAATGAGTAGAAGGAAGAAAATAATAAAGGTTAGGTGAGAAATAAAATAGAAACTTAAAAAACCCCAGTAGAACAAATTAATGAAACCAGGAGCTGATTCTTTAAAAAGATCAAAAAATTGATAAACCTTTAGCCAGATTTATTAAACAGAGGACATAAATAAACAAAATCAGATATAAAAAAGAAGAAATAACCAACATTACAGAAAAAGAAATGATTATAGAGACTATAAAAAATCTGCCAATAAATTTGACAACCACAAAGAAATGGATAAATTCCTAGAAACCTATAACCTCCCAAAACTGAGCCAGAAAGAAATAGATTTGAAAACAGATGGATTACCAGCAAGGATATTGAATTGGTAATCAAAAAACTAACAAAAGTCCAAGACCAGACAGCTTCACACGTGAATTCTACCTAACATTTAAAGAAGAGTTAAGACTTATTCTTTCAGAATATTCTGAAACATAGAAAAGGAAGGAAATCTGAATCCATTCTATGAGGCCAGCATTACCCTGATCCCAAAACCAGATAAAGACTCTATTTTTTAAAAAAAAGAGAGAGAGAGAGAGAACACTACAGGTCAATCTCACTGATGAACATAGATATAAAAATGCTCAACAAAGTATCAGGAAACCCAAGTCCAGTGGTACATGAAAAAAGTCACTACAATCAAGTGGGATTTATTCCCAAGATTCCAGGGTAGTTCAATATTGGCAACTCAGTAAGAGTGATGCATCACACCAACAAGAGAAAGGATGAAAAACATAATCATTTCAATAGATGCAGAAAAAGCATTTGACAAAGTACAACATCTATTCATGAGGAAAACCCTCAACACAGTAGGTTTAGAGGGAACATACCTTAACAAAATAATGGCAGATATGAAAAACCCACAGCTAACATCATAGTGGTGAAAAGCTGAGAATTTTTCCCCTAAGGTTGAGAACGAGACAAGGATGTCTACTCTCAACACTTTTATTGAACATAGTACTGGAAGTCATGGTCACAGCAGTTAGACAACAAAAAGCTATAAAAGGTGTCCAGATTGTTAAGGAAGAAGTAAAACTTCTAATATTTGCAGATAACATGATATTACATTTAGAAGACCCTAAGTACTTCACAAAAAAACCACTAGAACTGATAAATGAACTCAGTAAGGTCACAGGATACACAAATCAATGTACAGAAATTTGTTGCATTTCTGTACAATAATAATGAAGTAGCAGAAAAAGAAATTAAGGAGACAGTCCCATTTACAATTGCACCAAAAAGAATAAAATACTAGGAATAAACTTAACCAAGGAGGTGGAAGATCTGTACTCTAAAAACCATAAAATAGTAATGAAAGAAACTGAAGATAACAAATGGACAGATATTTCATGCTCATGGATTAGAAGAACAAATATTGTTTAGATGTCCACACAACCCAAAGCAATATACAAATTTAATGCAATTCTTATGAAACTAGCCAACAGCATTTTTCACCAAACCAGAACAAAAAATCCTAAAATTCATATGGAGCCACATTAGACCCCAAGTAGCCAAAGCCATTTTAAAAAAGTAAAAACTGGAAGTATCACAATCCGGGTTTTAAAGATATACTGCAAAGGTGTAGTAATCAAAACAGAGTGGTACTACCACAGAAACAGACACATAGATCGATGGAACAGAACAGAGAGCCCAGAATAAGCCCATGAATATATGGTCAGTTGATCTTCAACAAAGGAGGCAAGAATATGCAATGGGGAAAAGATGGTCTCTTCAACAAATGGTATTGGGAAAACTGGACAGCCACATGCAAAAGGATGAAACTGAACCACTTCCTTACACCATACACAAAAATAAACTCAAAAGGGATGAAGGATCTAAACGTGAGACCTCAAATCCTAGAACTCCTAGAAGAGAACACAGGCAGTGATTTTCTGACACTGTCATAGCAACATTTTTCTAGACATGTCTCCTGAAGCAAGGAAAACAAAAGCAAAAATAAACTTACGGGACTACATCAAAATAAAAAGCTTCTGCACAGCAAAGGAAATAATCAACAAAACTAAAGACAGCCGACTGAATGGGACAAGATATTTGCAAATGACATATTCAGTAATGGGCTTGTATCCAAAATACATGAAGAAGTTATACAATGCAACACTCAAAACACAAATAATCCAATTAAAATGGGCAGAAGACATGAATAGACATTTCTGCAAAGAAGACATCCAGGTGGCCAATGGACACATGAAAAGAGGCTCAACATCATTAATCATCAGTCATTTGAAATATAAATCAAAACCACAATGAGGTATCACCTCACACCTGTCAGAATGGCTAAAATTAAAAAACAAACAAACAAACAAACAAACAAACAAAATAACAGAAGAAACCACAAGTGTTGGAGAAGATGTGAGGAAAAAGGAACCCTCTTGCACTCTTGGTGGGAATGCAAGCTGGTACAGCTACTGAGGAAAACAGTATAGAGGTTCCTCAAAAAATTAAAAATAGAATTACTTATGATCCAGTAATCCCACTACAGGATATGTGCCCAAAGAACACAAAGACACTGATTCAAAAAGATACATGCACTCCTATGCATACTGCACCATTATTTATAGTAGCCAAATTACAAAGTGTCCCATTGATTGATGAATGGATAAAGAAACACACATACACACAGAGGAATATTATTCAGCCCTAAAAAAGAATGAAATCTTGCCATTTGCAACAACATGGATGGCTATACGGGCTATAATTCTAAGTGAAATAAGTCAGAGAAAGACAAACACCATATGATCTCACTCATATATAACTTAAGAAACAAGACAAAGGAACAAAGAATACAAAACAGAGACAAACCAAGAAACAGACTCTTTACTATAGAGAACAAACTGAGGTTACCAGAAGGAGGTGGGTTGGAGAGTGCATGAAATAGGTGGAGGGGATTAAGAGTACACTTATCGGGGCATCTGGGTGGCTCAGTGGGTTGAGTCTCTGTCTTCGGCTCAAGTCATGATCTCAGAGTCCTGTGATTGAGCACTGCATCGGGCTCTCTGCTCACCGGGGAGCCTGCTTACCCCTCTCTCTCTCTCTCTCTGCCTGCCTCTCTGCCTACTTGTGATCTCTGTCTGTCAAGTAAGTAAATAAAATCTTTAAAAAAAAAAAAAAAGTACACTTATCTTGGAGCACCTAGGTGGCACAGCTGGTTAAGCATCCAACTCTTCATTTTGTCTTAGGTTGTGATATCAGGGTCATAAGATGGAGCCTTATGTCAGGCTCTGCTCTTGGTGTGGAATCTGCTTAAGGCTCTCTCCCTCTTCCTCTGTCTCTCCCTCCTCACCCCTGCATGCTTTCTCTTTCTCTGGAATAAATAAGTTTGGGGGTTTTTTTTTGTTTTGTTTTTTTAAACTACACTTATCTTGATGAGCACTGAGTAATATATAGAATTGTTGAATCACTATGTTTTGCAACTGAAATTAATATAACATGGATAACTATATGGAATTGAAATTTTAATAATCAGTAAAAAGAAAATAGAAAAACTAAAAGACAGCTTTTAAGTTTTGTGTCTAATACTGTTGTGTATAACATAGAAGATTTTCTCTTTTACTGGAAAGAATAAGTCTTCATAATTTTTAAGTTAGAAATATTTGAGACTCTTCAATGATTTTTCTTAAATTATTTTTAAAATATTAACGTAAAAACCAAGATTGGATGGATGTCTTGCAAAGAAGGAAGTTACTTATGGTGAGTTTTTAGTGTTGAATGTGAAAAGGTAAGTCTAAGTGTAAGCACGTTTCTTGTATCATTTAGATGGATTTGTTCTACCTCTTCAGTGCATGTCCTGTATCTTACTTTCATCTGTGAGGAGCCTGTGAATCTATCTTAACACTGGCTTTCTGAGAAAAGTGAGATAAGCATTAAATATCCTTGATCTTTTCTGAAAGTGTCTAGGAAATCATGTATTTTGCTCTCCATTTCCAAACTTACTCTTCTTAGACATATAAAAAATATTGGTGCAGTAGTGTATTATGTAGGGCCAATGAGCGTCATTTGGCTCTAATCTTCCACCTTGTTTGTTCTTGAAAATCATAACCTTTCCTGCTAGAATCGACATTAGGATGTGCCAGGGCTTACCTAACTTTAAACCAGATTACAAAGATGAAGGTTCAGCGTGGATAATATTCTGTTAATGAGGCCATAATTATGGAATATTTCCTTGTGATTTTCATCTTCTACCAAATTTAACAGAATTTTTCATCAATCCTGACCGGCCATTTTGGTTTTGTCTTAGTGGTTGAGAGTATTGTTCAAGAGAATGTGAATGGATCACTGTGAATGAATCACTCCTGTTGAACAAACAATCCATTATGTTTGAATTTCTGTAGTGAGTGATTAACATAATTCCCATAATTAAAGTTCTGCTTTTACCTTTTCTGACCTCTTTTTCCTTGTGTTTATTCAAATAACTTATCAGAAAAATCCTAAGAAAATACAATAATAATTAAGAGTTTATAATGAAGAAATAGCTTCAGTGTGCTAGTGATACCATTTTATCCATTACTGTTTATCAGTAAAACTGTTCATTAGTATTAACCATCCTTTCGGTTTATATATACATAAATTATTTTTCTTATTGTATGTACTGCCGTCATAAACATGGCATGTACATTGCCCTCAGGCAAGACTGTCTTGGTGAGTCAGGATTGTTATTGCTGTCAAATTGAAGATATAACCTTCTTGTCCAAATAGACTATTTTAATTGAGTCAAATTCAGTAGGACTTTTTGAGTCTCCTTGGAGTATAATTACCCTTTTCCTTCTAAGTTCTTAAAAGATTAATAAATTCAAGGATGAATGTTTATAAAACTTCATAGAGGGCAAATTTGACTTTTTATTTTAAACTCGTTTGTCACCCAGGGATGTCATTGCCCTGTATCTTGAATTCTTGACACAGGTCCCATTCTACTTTCACAATTGTCTGCTTGGTTTTTGTTTGTTTGTTTGCTATGTTTTGATGCCTTACTCATTTTCACACATCAGCCTCTACTTCAGTCTTTAAGTTCAAAATTTATGTGTTTTAGTGTCCAGGGTAATATTTAGATATTCAGATAAATATTTCCAAAGAATGTGTGATGGGAAAGAACTAGTTGTGCTCTGAGATTTTTTTTTTTTTTTTACACTCCACACCTTTAGATATAATACTGCCTGCTTTGGTTGTCTAACCCAGTAGTAACTAATGAAAAATACCAGGAAGATTTTGAGGTATAGATAAACTGTTCTTTTACACATAAGACCCATCTCTTTGCATTTGTAATCTCCTTTAATGAATGGAGTATAAAGCTATTATTTTGGCCATGTCTTCTTTATTGATTACACATTTGTTAGACAACATATGCAGTTGTTGGTAGTATTTTGAAATCTACCTCTACTCTATCTAGATGTGTCCTACATGCACTGTAGATTAAAATCTGCTTTTCATTCCTCAGTTTTAAATTGTCATTCCTATTGTTTTATTGTGTACTTTGTGAAAATTGACCTCTATTTTGTGTGCGTGGGGCAGTGAAGGAAGGAATCTCCTCAAAGAATTTTTGTTTCTCAAAAGACAGTTAACTTGGAAGGGGCATCTGGGTGGCTCGGTGGGTTAAAGCCTCTGCTTTCGGCTCAGGTCGTGATCTCAGGGTCCTGGGATCGAGCCCCGCATCGGGCTCTCTGCTCAGCGGGGAGTCCGCTTCCTCCTCTCTCTCTGCCTGCTTCTCTGTCTACTTATGATTTCCATCTGTCAAATAAATAAATAAAATCTTAAAAAAAAAAAAAGACAGTTAACTTGGAAAAATTCATTTTACTTGAGTTTGTAAATGGAAAACTGACACTTTTAATTAGAAAGGATGTAATATCTAAAGTATAACCGTTGCTATAAAATATGTTCATGTATCTGAATACTAGAGGTTAATATTTAAAGAGGGAAACAATAGTTAATTCTTTTTTCTTTCTCTGAAATTTTATTTAATAATTTGTTTACTCTTTTCTTATTGAAAAGAAAAAGGTGTTATCAGATCCCTGCCTATTTAACTTTAGAGAGCTTAGTTTGGTCTTTTGTATGGACATGTAATCAGTATAGCACTTTTATTCATTCCATAAATACTTATGAGGTTTTGATGATTTTTAGTCTTTTCTAGTAAATATTAATTAGTGCTAACATCTCTATCAATTTATTGTAATATTTGGAATATTTGGTCATAAAGAAGAACAAGGCCTTGCTTCAAAACAACTGGTATACTCTCCAGTAAGTGTATTATGTTCTATTGGACTTATGTACATCCCAATGTTTACTTCATTACTTTATGAATGTTAGTCTTGAGAGGAAACTTTATTATGATTTTTTTTAACAGTGACATTACAATGATATAATATAGTGATCTTGGGCCAGAATAATTACAAGTGGATCTGCTCTCAAAATAAATGAATTAATTGAAATCTAGCTTCAAATATTATAATTCTTTTAACAAAAATTCTTTTGCAAAGAAAAAAATAACATAAAGTTTAGAAATTATGATTTTCCATAAGGTTTATTTTGGTAATTCTAGAATAAGGCTACTGTTTTATCTTTAGAAACATTACTTTTCCATGAGGTCTTAACCATTACCACTTTTACCTGTGGCCTGTGAATATGGTCTACTCTTGAGTTGCATACTTGATTCCAGATGTCTTCACATAACTGTGTTTGGAAAGACTATATATGTGTAGGAAACAATGTCATCAGTGGGTCAGGTTTGAACATTTTTATGAAATAGCACACAGATTTTTCTAGACAAGGATAGAAAAATGACAAGTCCTGGGCAAGGACGCCATCCCTTGGGAATAGACATCTCTAGGAGAACTGCACTCCTGGATAGAAAAGTGATACCAGATATTTTCCAATTTTGCTGAGTACTAATCTATCATTCTTATTTGAGAAATGAGTCTGGAAACCAGTTTTTGAGATAATTGAGACCATTTGCTGTGAACTTCCTTATGTATCCCCAGCTTTAACTAAACATTGCTATGCCCTGTTATTTAAATGTTCCTCCTTTACTCTCAGAGACAGACATATTCTCCTTAAAGTAAAATGCTCCCCTTAGTTTCTCTGTCTTATCTCAATTTTAAAAATTTTCAACTCTCTGGGTGACTGGGTGGCTCAGTCAGGTAAGCAGCTGCCTTTGGCTCAGGTCATGATCCTGGAGTCCCAAGATGACCCTGCTCAGTGGGGAGTCTGCTTCTCCCTTTTTTACTCTCCCTTCTTTTGCACTCGTGCTCTCTCTCTCTCTCTCTCTTTCTCTGTCAAATAAATAAAATCTTAAAAAAAAAGAAAGAGTTTCAACTCTCTAGTTCCTCCTGACTATACTTTATTAAGAAAGTGAATTTATGTAAGTCACCAATGACTACCAAACAAAATTTAATGGCTTCTTAATGGTTCTTATTTTCTCGAATTCAACAAACTTGATCCTGCTGAGTACTCACATTTGAAGCTCCAGTGATTCTCCAGTTTTCCCTTCTGTTAACTGTTTGTCTCCTACTTTTTCATTTCAGTTGAATTCAACAGTCACAATATGGCATAAGAATCAGACAAAAATCTGAGTCCAGTCAGACACCTAGTTTTGGTTTTGACTCAAAATCTATCTCAATATCATTATTGTTTTTCATTCCCATTGCTTCTGTTCTAGTTCAGTTCTTTCTTTGGATTGTTAGAGTTGTCTCTTAAACAGTTTCTCTGCCTCCTAACTTGTTTCTCTGCCTCCAGTCTCTTCTTTCCTCCATTTCGTCTTTGTTTTATTTCACAGTACTCTTCCTAAAGGAATGTCTTTAACCAGGTTGTTCTGCTGCTTTACCAGATTACCATAGTGCTAAGGAAATTAGAGTGGCTCCCTGTCCTTTGCCTGAAGTCTGGCTCTTCATTCTGACCATTCTAACCTGCAAAAGTTGGGCCCACGTTTCACCATTATTTTCTGTATTCAGGGAACATAATTTTATCCATTTTATCTGGCAATTAAGTCTTCGAGTGTCATGTGTTCTGCACATGCCATGTTCATGAATTCCTCCAGGCTTTTGCTGCTTTTTTCTTGTTTCCATTTATCTAACACCATCCTCATTACTTTTTCGTAGTTGCCTCAGTCTTAACAACATTTTCCTTTAAAAAAAAAAAAAAACAAATTTGGCTTTACCAGTATCTTTTTCTCTAGCTTGCTTCTCTTGAGGACCACTTAGTTCAGTTCTTGATTTTTGTCTAATAGTTGATTCTTTTCCAAATGTTTCCTAACCATCTAATAACTTCTAGGTATTTTAAGGTCAGAGACATGAAACTCTCTAAATGTCAGGTAATATGCCACAAATATATGACCACTGAGTGAAAATAAGCTACAGATCAAATATTATATCTTTTTAGTTCTCACTAAAAAATTGAAAATAATTTGAGTAGAAGCAGTTTTTTAAAAAAAAATGATTAATATCATAATTTTATCAAATCAACTTTTATATTTTTAAAATTGTCACATCAGCAGGGGGCACTCAAACCAAAGTTCATTCTGCCATCTTATGGTAGATTAAAATTTCTCTCTGTAAGAGTTTATTCTGCTTGGGGTACCAGCTATACTTTATAATCGATTTGTAAATAAATTTTAAAATTCTTAGGTAGGTAATTCTTTAGAATTGTATTTTTTTTTTAATCCATAGAAAATATATTGTGTTTTTTATGGAAAAGTATGTTTTAGAACATGAAATGCTTTATCTGGTACTTTTTTTGGATGGCCACTTTACACAGAAATCTGTTTTTCCTGCCTCAAACAGTATTTCAGTTAAATTAATATATTATTAAGCTGTTTTTCATTCAATAAAATATTAACTTTTATAGAATAGTACTTTCATTTTCCCCTATGAACTTGAGAAAAATAAGTTTTTATTAGCAGCTATAGTTTAACACTGACTAAACTGTAGTTTGATAAATTCTTAAAGTTTTATTGAATTTTTCTTCCTGAGCCTTTCTTCTGGCAGACTGCAAACAGCTAGTGGCAAGTGTTTATAGATGTGCTCATTTTCTCCCCTCCTCTTGGAGGTTAACCTAGTACTTATTAAGGGAGAAACACAGTTTATACTAAACAGTGTTTAACATATACTGATGGTATTACTGTATTTCCTGTTTTGTGTTCACAATTAGAAGATTCTGAAAAACTGCCTTTGTATAAATACTTCACTGACATTCCAGACAAGTATAATCTTGTCTGCTGGTAGGCAGGAAAGAGTGATGTCCTGGAATGCTGTTACAGAAGGAAATCTCTTTGTGTTCCACAAATGATACCCCTAAACCTTTTAAGAATATAATTTAAAAATGACAACTCTATATTTGCTTTTCCTTCCGTTTATTAACTTTGCATGCATTTAGTTCAGAAATGCAATTAGTCCACACACACAAAAAAATTCCATTATGTCTGAGAAAGAAGCGTCTTCCTGGTGGTTTGCTTGAAATTTGCTGGTCGATATGTCAGAGGTAAACATAAAAACTGATTTAGTAAGTCATTACTAGTTTTTGTTCTTTTAGCTTAAAACTATTTTTGATACTTGAATGAAGCTTTCGTGACTTCTCTACAGGCTTCAAAGGTACAGAGTTTTCTACTCCCTTCCAAAATTTCCAGTGAAAAAATAATTTGGAGATTGTTTTTAGAATACAGATTACATTTTTTAAGAGTTAGATTTGGAGTTTTTGTGTTATTATTTAATGTGAGTCATTAAGATATATAAATACCACTTGTAACTTAACCTTTAATGTGCTAATGAATAGATTTTCTTATACTTATGATAGCTAAAATCAAAATTGCATTGCAGTTTCTTTTCAATGACTGAAAAAAAATATATATGATTTAAACCCCTAAATGCCAAAGCAGACGTCATAAACTAGACCTGTGTCTAATTTCTAGGTGGGTGGTTCTTTTTCTTCTGTCTCATTACTTCTGCCATTAACATGGAAAGTAACAATTAATTGTATTGATTCTCTACCTCAGCCCCCACTCAGTCTAAAACCCAGCAAAATGGAGAATCACCTGTAAGAATTTCCAAATACAAGGTTTAAAATGCTTGTTGATCACTTTCAAAGTGTAAAAAAAATATGCTTTTTATGATCAGATAGTTCTTATGTTATTAATGTACTGGCCATATGTTGTACCTTTCATTTAAATATTTGCTTAGGAATATATTGACGTTATCCCTTGTATGTGTCCCTTCTCATAAATCTGCTGTGTTGAATTCTGAAATACTAAAGCTATTCATCTTCAGTTAAACAGAGTAGCTTAAGACAACAGAGCTGTTAACTGATTTGGTGGTTCTTTTAATGGTGTCAGGAACTCCGATTCCTTCAATCTTGCTGCAGTACCATCCCTTTGCCACATGTTTAAAAATCTCACTGTTACCTCAATTGGATTCTCATTCATGTGAACAGGAATCAGGAGGTGAGGTAATCGAGAACTTACTCCCTCACTTCAAGAACATAGCCCCAAACTTGCATGTATTGTTTACATCCCATTGGCTGATTTTAGCTACATGACCATGTTCAGGTACAAGGGAGGCTACAAAATAAATATGTTCTCTATTTTGAGTGGCTGAGCACACAGCTTAAATTGAGGGGTTTTATTACTAAAGGAAAAAAGAAAAGCTCGCAGTCTTAGTCATTATGTGTTAGTTTTGTTCGCTTTCATTATCTACGCCTTTTTCAAAATACTCCTACTTTGTTTCACGTGACACAGCAGTCTCCTGATTTTTCTTCTATTTCTGGCCCTCTTGACTCCTTTACATATTCTCTGCCTAATCATGACATGTTGCAGTTCATCAAGGCTCATTGCTAGGACCCCTCTTCTTCTTTGTCTTCAGGCAATCTCATCTGCATCTGTGGCTTTAGGTATCATGTGATTGCGGTTGATTTAGCCGACCATTGCTCTGACCTCGCCAATGAACTGCCTACTGAGCTATCTCAAAGGCATTTCAGTTCAACATATCCTAAAATTTAGTCTTCCTCTAAGTATTTTAATCAATAAATCTTAACTTTACGAGGTAAATACAATTACTATAACTGATCTTATAGATGAGAAATTGAGATACAGAGAGAAATTAAGAAATTTGACCAAGTCACTGAGCTACTAACTGGTGAAGGGTCTGAGGTTTTGACAAATGTGCAGAACTGGGTAATGACAATACAAAGCAGTTTTTCACCCCAGTAATTTCTTCATTCTACCCCTTGGTAGTTAACCCTCTTTCCACCACTAATGCCTGACAACTACTGATCTGTTCCCCAAGTTGCCATTTTTCAAATGTTATATAAGTGGAACCATGCAGTATGTAACCTCTTGAGTATGGTTTCTTAACATGTTTTTAAGAGTTGTCTGTGTTGTTACGTATATCAGTAGTTTGTTCCTTTTCTATTGCTGGGTCATATTCCGCTATATGGATGTACTGCAGTTTGCTTATCCATATACCCATTCAAGGACATTTTAGATGGTTTCCAGTTCTTCTGTGAATAATGCTACAGTAAACATTAGCAGACAGGTTTTTGTGTGAACATAAGTTTTCATAGTTTAGGATAATTACTAAGAGTGGAATTAACTGAGTCATAGGTTACCTAACTGTGTGTGTAACAACTTTATATTGGTTTCTAGATTGTCAGAACTTTGTTGCCTCACCAGCATCATATGAATTCCAGGTGTTCTGCATTCTTGCTAGCACTTTGTGTTGGCATTTTTAAAAAAAAATTTAACCATTGTAATAGGTGTGTAGTGTTATCTTACTTAAATTTGCATTTCTGTAATGACTGATGATATTGGACATCTTTTCATGTGCCATTTTTCATTACAATATTTTCTTTGGAGAAATGTTTTAGATTCTTCTAAGCAATTTTTACTTTTTTAATTGGGCTGTTTTTTTCTTGCTTTTTTCTTTATATTCTGATTACAGATCCTTTGTCAGGTATATTGCAAGTATTTTCTAGTGTATAGCTTCTCTTTTCTTTCCCTTAACAGTGTATTTTACAGAGCAAAAGTTCTGGATCTTGAAGAAGCTCAATTTTTTTTTTTTTCTTTTTGTGTTTTTTTTTTTTTTAAATCAACTCTTTGCTTAACCCAAATTTTTTAAGTTTTTTGTCGTAAAAAGCACATAACATAGAATTTATTATTTTACCATTTCTAAGTATACAGTTCAATAGTATTAAGTATATTCACATTGTTGTGCAGACAACCGCCAAAACTTTTCCACCTTGCAGAAGTGAAACATTCTGCCCATTAAACAATTCTCCTTGACCCCCTCCACCCAGTACCCGGCAATCAACCATTCTGTTTTATGTTTCTATGAATTTGACTACCCTAGGTAAGCAGAAGTATGTGTCTTATTATGATTGGTTTCTTTCTTTTCCTTTCCTTTCTTTTCTTTTCTTTCTCTCTCTCTCTCTCTTTATTTCTTTCTTTCAGATTTTATTTATTTGAGAGAGAGCCAGAGAGAAAGAGAAAGAGAGAGCATTATAGGGCCGGGCAGAGGGAGAGGGAGAGGAAGAAGCAGACTCCCTACTGAGCAGGGAGCCTGAGGTGGGCCTCAATTCCAGGACCCTGGGATCATGACCTGAGCCACCCAGGCGCCCCAGTGACTGGTTTATTTTACTTAGCATAATGTTCTCCTGTCATCCGTGTTATAGTAGATATCAGAATTTCTTTACTTATTAAGGATGAATAGTATTCTGTTGTATGTATATAGTACATTTTGCTCATCTGAATAGAAGTCAGTTGTCAGTGGACACTTGGATTTCTTCCACCTCTTGGTTATTATGAGTAGTGCTGCTATGAACAAGAGATTATGCAAATATCTCTTTGAGATTCTGTTTTCATTATTTTGGATATACACCCAGAAGTGGGATTACTGAATTTTTGATGACTTAATTTTAACTTTTTGAGGAACTACCGTCGTCTGTTTTCTACAATGCCTGTACCATTTTGTATTCTTCCCAACAGTGCCCATGGTTTCTAGTTTACCCCATCCTTGCTAACATTTGTTTGTTGTTTGTTTGTTTTTTAGTTAATTATGTATTTATTTATTTATTTTTGAGAGTGAGTAAAACTATAGGAGTTTATTAAGTAAAGATACAGAAAAAGCTCTCAAGAGTGAGAGGGGTCCGGACAGGGTTGCCCTGTTTGTTGTTTTTTAAATAGCCAACATAATAGGTACCTCCTAGTGATTTTGATTTGTATTTCCCTAGTTAGTGATGTTAAACATCTTTTCATATGCTTATTAGCCTTTTGTGTATCATCTCTGGAGAAATATCTATTCAAGTCTTTCACTCATCTTTAAACTTGTTTTGTTGAGTTGTAGAAGTCCTTTATATCTTCTAGATATTAGCCCCTTATCAAATACGTGATTTGCATCCCATTATGTAGATTCCCTTTTTTACTCTGTTGATTTTGTCCTTTGATTCATGAATTTTTTTTTTTCATTTTTATGTCAAATTTGTCTAGTTATATTTTGTTGACTATTATTTTGTTGTCTCTGGGAAACACCAAATCCAGTGTCACTAAAGACTTTATATTTTCTCTTTTGGGACCTTATATTTTTTTAGGTCCTTGATCCATTTTGAGTTAATTTGTGTATAAGGTGTAAGTTAAGGTTTCAGCTTCTTTTTTTGGTATGTGATGTCTAGTTTCCCCAGCACCATTTGTTGAAGAGATTCCTATATTTTTTGGTAAAAGTTTTACATTTCACTTTTAGATCTGTAATCTAGTTTTGATCTAAGTTTTGAATCTAGTGTGAATTGAAAGTAAAGGTCCATGTTTGCATATGGATGCAAAGTTGTTCCAGCATTTAACTTACATATTGTATTAAAAATTTTAAGCTTATTATTTAAATGAATGTTTTCCTGTTTTCAAATTGAGATCCAGTTCTTTTCAGCCATAGCAAAGGAATAGGTTTCCAGGATAAAACACGTAGTTTAAAATACTGTGCTCCAATAGGGATAGGGCTAAAGTTGGAGAACTCATATTCTCCCTTCCTTTCAGTACACACAAAGTATAAAACAAGGTAATTTGCTTTGCTCATTGCCGTCAAGACATGTCAGATTTGTATGTCAAAGTAATAGCCCCACTCTGTCAGCCCTGTGTTGAGTACTCCCCAGAATACTGTGGTAAGTCACAGGTGGATTGTTCAGCTGCTCAAAGAGCCCCCAGGAATAGGCAAATAATCAACTGACAGGTTATTGTTGGATCAAGGATTTACCCTTTTCTTTGGCATATCATAGCTCATGAAGGCTAACTTTTGGTAGCTGTTTCAGGAAAAGAAAAACTGTAGTATATTTTCTTTCTTCCCTCCAGTCCCAGTTACACAAACAAACTTGTTTACAGAACATCCAGCATTTAGTTGAGTAAATGACGAGTAGGAAATTAAGCTGTTAATACAGGAGGATGACTAAGTGAGGAAATCCGTCTTTTGTCAACTACTCTTATATTATTATTATTATTAAAATAGAATCTCCTTTCAGTTTCACTGCTTAGGAGTGTTAGATGTACATGGTTTAATGGATTTTGTACTTAAAATTCTGGTTTCTCTCTTTTACTTAGAGTTCAACATAATAATAGAAAATAATGCAAATAGTCTTCTAAGTGATTGATATAGGATGATGGCTTAGGCTTAGTTATTGAGTCAAAGCTCCACACCTGTTTTGTGTCATAACAACTTCCTCAGAGGATGTGTTTAAAAAAAAAATACCATTCTTTCTTACAATGCCAGAAGCATTATAAATCTCTAAATTAAAGAATGCTGAATTCAATTTGATTCTTATTTAAATCTGCTTAAAATTAACTCCTTGGGTACTTTCTGGTTCTTAAAATGAACTACTTGTTGCCACATTGCTTTCTATATATTTCCTTTTTAATAAACCTTGATGAGATATTAATCTTGATATTCACGGTAATTTGGAGAATAATCTTAAAATTATATATATTCTCCCCCTAAAATGAAGTTTACTGAAACAAATTAAAAATTTAATAATTAAATTCACTAAAGTAAACACACTCTAGAATGAAAAAGATTTTACTTGTTTGGTGGTACATGGAAATTTGAGCTCATATTTAATATAAGTTAATAATATCATGAACCTACTAAAAAATACTCATGTCATTTTAGACTGCATTAATTATAGCATCCAGATTGCATAAACTTACAGTTTTGTGGTACTCTGTCCTGGTCAGATCTCATCTAGAATATAATATACAATTTGGGGACCTCATAGTTTGTAAATAATTTTAGATATAACTAACAGGTATAGACCAGAGTATGTTTTTACTCAGGAGAAAAGAAGAATACATGCAGTACAGTTACTTGTTTAAAGAACTTTGTATGTTTAAAAGCCTATCCTGTAGAAAAGACAATTAAGAAGATTCTGGTTAAAACACATGGAATACCTTTTCAATGAATGACCGTTGTTCGTTCAGTCAACTTGCTTGTTCTGGGAGGCATTGCTCTCCCTGCTACTCCACGTGTTTTAAAAAAAGAGTTTTGCTGAATCTCTGCTGTGTTGATCAGGAATTTGGAAAATATAACTTCTGATCTCTTCGGTTTTAAATTGAATTGGCAAGCATAAAATGATTTCATGACCCAGTCACTTAACACATATGTGAGTATTTGCAAATTTGGGGGATTTGGAATTTGAGATTAAGAAAATTATGTTTGTTTGGCCCTATGAACTCTCCAGATATTTTTGCTTTTCTATATTTTTCCTCTTTTAAAAAATAATTCAAAGTATTTATCAAAAAGAAAAAGAAAAAGTCAAATTTTGGCCCAGGTCCTATAAATCCAGTCTGAAGTTAGAGGTTGGAATAAGAATGAATAATACAGGTCCTCTGTTTAACATGGGAACCCCACTTACCCTGTCATGCAAGTTGCATGTAAGGAACTTAGTAATAAGAACTAAAGTCTAAGAACTTGATACTTTATTTGTAGCAAACATGGCCCTCCTAACAAGGGGGGAAAGGACAATATATTAGAAGATCATTCCTTGGCAGTATTGTCCTTTGAATGGATAGGCTTTTCCCATCATACAGAACATCTTGACATTCTTCTCCCCCCCCACCAAAGATTTTATTTATTTGTTTGACAGAGAGATAGCGAGAACAGGGGACACCGGCAGGGAGAGTGGGAGAGGGAAAAGCAGGCTTCCTGCTGAAGAGGGAGCCCCATGTGGGGCTCAGTTCCAGGACCCTGTCAGATACTTAACAACGGAGCCAACCAGGCACCCCAACATCTTGACATTCTTAATGTTACATGTATTTAAGAGAGCAGACAGTGAATAGAGCTATTGTGTTTCCAGAATACAGCAAGAGAAGTTGGCTATTTAGCACTGAATATCTATATTACTGTAGTTTTCCACTGCATTTAGATACTAATTAACACTGAGTAGCACGCAGAAAATTCTTATGTGAGTTGTTCATTTGTGGAACACAGGCTTGAAAGAATGAATGTATATATGCATGCTGTTCATTGGTAGTACATTAAGTACAGTGATCACTTTTTATTCATGACTAGTCTAGAATAGTTCTTAGCACTCTTAAATCTTGGTGAACATTTGTCATGGAAATAAATACATTCAATTTAGATAGTATCAGATGTTAGCATTGAATAAAGCAAATATATTATTATTTTTAAATTTATATAAATGAGTAATTTTATTTCATCTTAAGATTATGATTGTTCTAAGGAATATATATTATATATATACTGATTATATATTGATATATCAATATACTATATATTGATATATACATTTATATATTATATATATTTATGGATTTCATTCTAGTCTAAAACATATTTTATATAGCTTTTAACTTTGGCAATCTTCTGTAAATGTCATTCCACTCTTGTGGTCATTAATTTAGAAGAATGACAGTTCTTCTTAATCTCTCAGTATTAACCTCCCAAGAGCTAAAAAACCAAGAGCAGTTATAAAAAGTACTTACATAATTCTTACAAAATTCTTAGAAAATTCTTACAAAAATTCTTACATAATACAGGATGGAATAGCTGCTTTTCCTTTGTTTTTCCCATAAAATAATCTACAGTATAAATAGGTCTTAAGTCATTTAAGCCTGGATTTGAATTCTGTTTAGGCCTTTACCAAGTAATGAGAAGTACTATTTGTTCATCTGTAAAATAGGAATACTCCCTTCTTTGCAAAAATGTTAGAGGATTATATGAGGTAACTTACAAGAAGTATTTAGCATAGAGCCTGTTAAAAAGTGAGCCCTGGAGACACAATAGCTATTGTTACTATTTTCTCCAGGGAATGGGGGGATTAAAATATCATGGAGAAATACCTGGCTCTTTAAATTTTAAATTGTAATGCCTTTAATTTTACTTAGTTTTCAGTTTTATTTTTCTTCAGCTTTGTTTTTCTCTTTGAATTCTAATGTTGAAAAAATTCCTCCTGTTATACAGAATATATCAGCAGTTTCCCATTAGTCAACACTATTAAATGAATTGTTCATTAAGTATTCCTTTGGGATACTGATGACATCTTGTTCTCTCACATTGTGATGGCCAATGCATGTCATATATGTTTCCCTTCCTTACTCCGTTCTACACAAAAGTTTCTGAGTTCTCAAGGAATCTGCAGTGGTTATAAATATATGTATGATCTTCATCCATTGTCAGGAAATAAGGTTGTTAGGGGCTTTTCTGGCTTTTTGGCAAATACCTCGATAGAGGGGCACCTGGGTGGCTCAGTTGATTAAGCCTCTGCCTTTTGACTTGGGTCATGATCTCAGGATGCTGGGATGACGCCCCGTAGCGGGCTCTCTGCTCAGCAGGGAGCCTGCTTCCCCCCTCTCTCTCTGCCTGCCTCTCTGCCTACTTGTGGTCTCTCTCTTTCTCTCTCTCTGTCAAATAAATAAAATCTTTAAAACAAATACCTAGATATATTGTTCCAATTACCTAAACTTGGAGACTAACCTTTTTGTATTTTTTAAATGGCCTGGACTGATAGGAGTCTGTTTAGAGCAGGGTAGGCTGGAAAGTGTTAAGCTAGAAACAGGAAGACTGAAGATTCAACCACCCTGGTTGTACACATTCATCATACACATTATTTTTTCTGAGGTTCCTTTTAGCCTATCTGTGGCTCAATATTGACCCAGCAAATTTCCTTTTCTCTTCTTCCCCCCACCCTGTGGTTTGCTTTATACACATACACACATACACATTTGCCAATATAATCTATAATACAAACTGAATAAACTACCATCTGTATCTTTTTATTCTAATTTTGGTTAACATCTGCACAGCACATCTGATAGAATTGCATGGAACTTATAGTTTAAAATAACCATGATGAAGTTTTAAGCTTTTTTTTTAAGGATTTTTTTTTTTAATTTATTTGACAGAGAGAGATCAGAGGTAGGCAGAGAGGCAGGCAGAGAGAGGAGGGGAAGCAGGCTCCCGGCTGAGCAGAGAGCCCTATGCCGGACTCAATCACAGGACCGTGAGATCATGAACTGAGCTGAAGGCAGAGGTTTAACCACTGAGCCACCCAGGCGCCCAGAAATTTTAAGCTTTTTATCTTTATTCTAGGAACATTCATTCCCATCTCCAAAATGTTATTTTCCTACCAATAAATCATAGAAAAAATATTGTATCATCTCTTCAAATCAGAACCTTTTTCAATTAATGACTATTTGATACAAGAACAAGTGTTTAAGAAGCCATGGTTTTTAAATATTAAATTTAAATATTAGTAGGGGGAATGTGTTATGTTGACGAACTTACATTGTATGCTCATTGTCAGTCTCCCAGTCTGTATAAATATGAAGATTAAAATCCAGTGATTTGCATGTCTCAGAGAATGAAAGACCAATTGGATTTTTTAACGTAACTGGAGGAGAAAAGAAAAAAAAAACTTTCGAACCTGAAGCCTTGCTTTATCCAGGGATGGCATGAGTTTTTTTCTTTTTCTGGCTTTAACCTTAAAAGTATATTCATAACGTCAGGGCTCACCAGAAGCACTGCAGATGCTTTGTAGGGACTGTAGTTTTATCAGCTTATATTTCTTAGCTCAGACTTTCTTTTACCACTAGAAAGCACTCACACAAATGTTGAATAAATGAATTTATGTGAAAATATATGCCTGAAGCTTTTGATATTTAGTATTTTTCCTAATTATTCTGACCTTCCCTAATCTTTTTTTTTTTTAAGATTTTATTTATTTATTTGACAGAGAGATCACAAGTAGATGGAGAGAGGGAGAGAGGGAAGCAGGCTCCCTGCTGAGCAGAGAGCCCGATGTGGGACTCAATCCCAGGACCCTGAGATCATGACCTGAGCCGAAGGCAGCAGCTTAACCCACTGAGCCACCCAGGCGCCCCCCTAATCTTTCTGTTGTCTGAACTATATAACATTTACTAGTACTAGGTGGAACTATGTAATAAATATTACAATTCAGGTAACAAAGAGATTATGGAAATTTAGGATAGTTAAGAAAAGATAAACACATTAAGTATTTTCTAATTTTTAAAAATCATTTTTGTGTGTCAGACTAAGTGGCTTGCATATACTATCTCATTTCAGTCTGCACAATAAAACAGTTAAGATAGATGTTTTTTCATACTGTTTTGTAGATAAACAGGCTTAATAGAGATGAAGTAACTTGTTCACTAACAGCTAGTAAATGACTCTACAAGGAATGTTACTTTTGTACATTTAGATATTCTTCCCAGAAATCGGTTTAGATAGATTTTGATGGTTTTCAAAGAATTGGATTGCTTAGCAGGGTTGCTACTGACCTTGGGAATTGGTAATGGATTTAAAGACACTGAGAAAATCTTTTGATGGCTCTTGAGCAGAATGTTGAGCAATCAATTTAAATCTGTTTGCTAAAATAAAGCCAATTATAAAATATGCCTTTACCACTGACCTAAGAGTGTCTAATCCTATTATAAATGATATTTATCATCTAAAATTGCTTTATGTTTGTAATGTACCAGTCAAATTAAAGAATTATTTGCTTTTTATTTGAGGTTTTAATTTGCTTGAGAGACAAAAGTATATATTTACAGCTTGAGATGTTTTTCATGAGTGAAGTATCCAGTAATGTCTTTCATATAAGCATTTCTTCTTCTTTTTTTTTTTTTTTAAAGAGGGTGCTTTTATTTATTTATTTTTATTCTTTTAAGATTTTATTTATTTGACAGAGAGAGGTCACATGTAGGCAGAGAGGCAGGCCTGGGGCGCGGGTGGGGGAGGAGAAGCAGGCTCCTCACTGAGCAGAGAGCCCGATGCAGGGCTCCATTCCAGGACCCCGAGATCATGACCTGAGCTGAAGGCAGAGGCCTAACCCACTGAGCCACCCAGGTGCCCCTATATAAGCATTTCTTAGTATCATTAACAATGACATTTATGAGTTGAAGTAGAAATAATTTTATAATAGGCACTATTAAGGGTGCCTTGGTAGTACAGTCAGTTAAGCATCCAGCTCTTGGTTTTGGCTCAAGTCATGATTTCAGTGCCTTTAGAAATCTGAGATCCTTCCCAATATCTGTATACAATGAATTCCCAAAAGGAAAGCAAAGTGTAATGTGCAAAGCTGAACATCAGATTTATAAGATATATAAGGAGGTTCTATTCCTAGAGAGTTAATAATTACTATGAAATTCCCAATTATACTTTGTCATTGATAAAAATACTTCCAACATTTTGAATTTTTGTCTGTTGCTGGGTTTTGTGTTTGCTTGTTTTTACCTATTAAAAGTATTTATTTGAGGCTTTAGTATTCACCATGCCAGATTGTGGGAATACAAGAGTAAATAGAAGATAAAGTCCCTTCTGATCAGGTGTACGGTTTAGTAAGTGGTGTTTATAGACAAGTGGGGAACCACGCCAAAGGATGCTAAATAAATTCTCTGATGGAAAAAGCACAGAGTTCTCTAAGGGAAGAGAGATGGGATAAAGAGACTACTAAAACTAGATTAGGGAAAACGAAAAAGTTTCTTAGAATGAGTTTCCAAAAGGACTGGACGTGATGGGATGGAAGGGATTGGATACTTCAGGAAGAGAGTAGCATTAGCTGGAAAGGCCTAAAATAGAGAGAGCACCTGATACATTTGTAGTTCAGGATGACTGGGCCATATTGGGAAAGCTGAGAATGGCAGAAGTGAGGCTGAAGAGATAATCCATGGCCCGGGAATGAGAGTCTTTGAATGCCATTGCAAGGAATTTTTATTTTATCCCAGAAGCAAGGATAACCATTAAAGCTTTTAAGCAGGGAGTGATATTATCAGATTTGTGTTTTAGAATTCTCTTGTACTAAGAGGACGGACAGTGAGGATCTTTTAGTAAGAGTAATAGTTCAGCAATCTAGGGGGAGAATCAGTAGCTGGAACTAAGGATGATGAAGATGGGATGAAAGGAAGTAATTGGCTTTAAGAGATCCTTAGGAGTAGAATGTGCAGAAAAGCATAGTTGGTTAGAGTCAGTCTCATTTTCCCTAGAGATTTCCAATATGTATTCCAAAAAATAAATGTGCAAGGATATTTGTGTATATGTAAACCTTTGTTTGTAGAAAAATCTAAAAGGATATATATGTCCAAATGTTAAAAACTGATTAGCTGTAGAAATAATTTTATATATATATATAATATATAAAATATATTATATATTTATATTTTATATATTATATATATATTTTATATATTTAAAATATATATCCCTCTGCTTTCTAATTTTTCTGCAGTGGACATGCATTTCTCTTGAAATTATTTTTAAAAGAGTGATTATACAATACAGATATAAAAACCTACTATCATAAAATTTTGATAATGTTGTAAATTAAGTCTCCCAGGCGAAATTTTCTACCATACCCTGGCACCATAACTAGACACACACACTCGATCTCACTTTCACAATGAGTTAAAGATAAGTTCAGCAGTCTTCGGGCAATGAAGAACTTATTCAGATGAAGCAAATGATCTTTTCTTTCTATTTTGTATAGGCATATTATTTTTTAGAGGACACTTAGTTGACTGCAACTCATTATAATTGTCTCCACTAATTATTAAAATCTGATAGTTATTATGGGAATACCATAAAGACCTGTATCTCTGTAGTGAAAACTTACTAACATAACTGAAATAAACCAAGGGTTATGGGTCTTTAGATTTATAACTAATTCTACAATTCTTAAATATGTTATACTGAAAATTGGGGCTAGCAAAGTTAAAAATATTAATCTAACAGTCCTAAAAATGAAACTATATAAACATTTGGGTTTTGATGATGTTTATTACTGAATCATCTTTTATCTTTTTTGTACCTAAACCAAGCCACAAATAGTGGTTTCTATTGATTTTAACAATCACTATGTTTAATCAAAGTACTTTGAAAATGAAAACTCCTCTTACTCCTTAATGTTACTTTAATCTGTTCAAGTCAAGAGAGTACATTTTATAAATATGTATTGTCTCAAGAATTAAACTGTGTCCTATTTGTATCCCCAGAAAGAGACTAGTTTATTGTCTCTCGCCAGTAGCATCAGGACAATTGTCTTACTTTGCAAAGACGTACTATGAGTTATTAAGTGGTTGTTACTCCCTTTTTATAAATGGAAAGACAGGGACAGTTTGTTAGGCAATTTGCCAGGAGGCAAATAATAAACCAGTGGAAAAGCTCAAGTATTTTCTAGGCATGTGGAATTCACAATTTTTCTAGCTGCTCTAGGAATCATTGAAATAATTTTGTTATTATTATACTGCTTTACAGACATGACAAATTTTACAAAGAGCACACATCCTTGAAATTTTTTTTAACTCTCTATGTATGTTTCATTTACATTTTAATATTCTCTCTTACAAGAGAGGAATCCAAAGCTTAGAGAGTTTAGAACTTCCATAAAGGAATTGTTAGCAGTGAATAGATTAATATTGTGTGAATTCAAAGCTGATGATTTTAACAATATCCAGACAAGTACAATAACACAAAATGAGAAACATTGGTACCATTTCTTGAGAGGTCACTGAGACAGATATTATCTAACTTAATTTTCTCTGCAATTTGCTCACAAATACTTTCGTTTTATTGATGAGGAAATTGATCCCCAGTGAGATATACCCATTTGTTGTGCTGTTTTAAGAACTAATGTAGCTCATTTAAGAGTGTCATTCTAGGGGCAACTGGGTGGCTCAGTGGGTTAAAGCCTCTTTTTCGGCTCAGGTCATGATCTCAGGGTCCTGGGATTGAGCCCCGCATCGGGCTCTCTGCTCAGCAGGGAGCCTGCTTCCCTTCCTCTCTCTCTGTCTGCCTCTCTGCCTACTTGTGATCTCTGTCAAATGAATAAATAAAAATCTTAAAAAAAAAAAGAGTGTCATTCTAATGAATGATGACAGAACTACTAAATTTTTTAGACATAATTAGCAATCATTTAATTTCAAGTATATTTTATGCAGTATTTCTTAATCCTTGGAATTCTTTTTTCTTTTTGGAAGTTGGATATGGATTACACTTAATGATTTATAGCAATGCTTTGCAACAGTTTAGAAACTTCCCAGCCTGGAAATGTCTGTTTGTATAGGAGTAATGCAATTTTAGTATCTAGAATCCTGCTAACATATGTGATAAATGTCAGTAGAAAAACATATATTTCCTGTCTTTTTACTTACATTTTATGAAAGAAAGCATTTCTGTTATGTTAGAAAATAACCAGAATTTCTCGTTTCAAAAAGAATTCACATGTAAGCTACTGTAAGTTGTAACTTTATGTGTTTTATTGTTCTAGAAGCATTCAGAAATCATAGTGTTTATGAGTATGAATTGCTATAGATTCCCATGGCCCTCTCCGCCCCAGATCCTTGAAACAAATAAACAAGGCTTTACATAATAAAAATTGAAATAAAATTTAAAATATAACCCATAACAGGTGTGAACTTGCTTTAACTGTGATTACTTTCTGCTAGTGCATGAATTTTTGGGATGTCATCGTTAATTGTATCAGCACTTTGGGAGTCTAGTAAGAAATAATTTCAGAGCAAATCAGTAGTATGTTAAAAAGAAAAAAGAAAAAGGGAAAAAATTTACTCTTTACTCAATTTTAGAACAAGGAAACGTTAGACCTTGAAGAGATCTTAGAGGTGATCTTAGCCCACCTGCCAAATAGGGAAGTGGAATCAGCTTTCTCATGTAGGTGTAAGTCACCAACAATAAACCAGGGATAATAAACTAAGACAAACTGAGCCCCTTTCTCTACTCCATAATACCCCAGTAATTGCTCACCCTGTCTTTAGGATAAAGCAAGAAAGTAGTAGTCCATTTCCAGCTAGAGGCAGAACAGTAGATCAGGACAGCGAGAAAGTTGTATTAGCAATAAGTTTAGTCATTCCTACTCTCTCAACTCTCCTCACTCTGTGGATTTGACAACTATTATAGAAGCAGGAAAACCCCAATTAAAAAAAAAAAAATGCCTAGAGTGGAGGTCCTAAGAGATTTGCTAGTAGATAGAGGCCACAGGGAAGTGGAGGTGAGATTAGAGAGTAAAAATAGGAGGTAATTGAGTCCACATCGTGACATCAGAAGAACCCTTTATTTTTTTTTTAATTTAATTTAATTTTAGTGTCTGTGTTCCAAAATTCATTGTTTATGCACCACACCCAGTGCTCCTTGCAATACGTCCCCTCCTTAATACCCACCACCAGGCTCACCCAACCTCCCACACTCCTGCCCTTAAAACCCCTCAGTTTGTTTCTCAGAGTCCATAGTCTCTCATGGTTTGTCTCCCCCTCCGATTTCCCCCAACTCACTCTCCTCTCCATCTACCAATGTCCTCGTGTTATTCCTTATGCTCCACAAGTAAGTGAAACCATATGGTAATTGACTCTCTCTGCTTGACTTATATAAACTAGGGCTCCTCCACCCAAGCAGAAAGTTACTAGGTAAGTGAACTAAAAGTCACAATAGGATAAAATAAGCAAAACCAGTAGCACAGAATGTGAATTTACAAATAGCTATAGTAGAACTAAAAAGCAACAAAAAAAACCTCTAGATGAGTTAAATAACAGAATGGATGTAGCCAAAAAATGAATTCATAATGTGGAAAATCAAGTCCAGAAATTCTTCTAGGAACATTAGGAAAAGATAATAAGATGAAAATAATGTAAGAAAAGTCAAGGAGCTGCTGGTGGCTTAGTTGGTTAACCTTCTGCCTTTGGCTCAGGTCATGATCCCAGGGTCCTGGTATTGAGCCCCTCATTGGGCTCCCTGCTCAGCAGGAGAGTCCACTCTTCCTTCTCCCTTTTCCTCTGCCACTGCTCATGTGCTCTCTCTCTCACCTACTCTCTCAAATAAATAAATTTTTTAAAAGCTTTCATTTAAAAAGTTAAGGAATATGAATGATAGAAATAGACATGTCATCACTCATCTACTGTAAGTCTCAGAAGAAGAAACAAGAAGTAAACTGAGGGGAGGAGATGCCAAATCACTTAATAACTAAGACTTTTTCAGAACTGAATATAGCAATTGGGATTTGAAGAGTTCAGAGAGAGCTGAAGAGTATAGATAGGAAGAAAACCTACATCTATGGATCTATTCTATTCAAATACTTGGACATCAAAGCTTAGGGGAAAAACTCTAAAATCTTTCAGGTTTAAGGGAAAACAGATAACCTACATAGAGAGGCATGAATCAGACTGACATTAGATTTCTCAACAGTAACAGATTCGAAGGGAACCTGAAATGATAGCTTCAAATTTTTGGAAGAAAACAACTTTGAACCTAAAATTTTATCCAACTTAACTGAAAGTTAAATGTGAGCAATGAGGAAGAATATTTTCTGATGTACAAGATCTCGGAAAATCTACAAAGATGCTTGCTGAAAGCTCTCGGAACACATATTCTGACAAGAAGAGATATGTAATCAGGAGGAAGTAATGAGATATATAGATAGTAATAGAGAATACAGAATCCAAGGATGCATATAGTTTTATAGAAAAACAATGACCAAAAAAATAAAAAACCAAAACAGAAGAAGGGGAGAAACTAATAAACCAAGTATCTCATCCATCTAGAATAAAAATTCCAGGTAATATGAATCTTTTGGGAATTGTGGGGGCAAGAGTAGTAAGGGATGGATGGGGTTAGAGACCAGAGGAGGTCAAACTGTGATAAGATTCTTACTTTGTTTAGGGGAAGTGTGCAGGCATTGATTTTAGACATTTACAGTGAAAAATAAATACAGTTATAGAATTCAAAATTATTGTTTGCTTGGTAATAGACATCATAGATAACATGAACAGATTGTGATAAATCAGAAAAGTTCCAATATCAAATTAAACAAAGAACATTGATTTCCAAATGATTTATCATCTGCCATGTTTGAGAACCATTGTGTAACTAAAACCAGGGCTCTAATATTTTTATTCCTTGAGATCACAAGGGGTGGGCACCAAATCTCCGATTTTTACCTCATTATTACACCCCAGGTGAAGTGCACAGTATTTTAAGGGATCACAGTTGCTAGGAACATATCCTGAAGGGCTGCTAAGACAGTTTTATTATGTTGCCATGTTATTGTTTGTAGAACCTTGAATAAATCTCTCATGAGTACCCATCGGCAGTTCAAGACCCTTTTCTGTCTTGAGCCATTTTTCTCCTCCCAACTGGAAGCTCCAAGACACATAAGATTTTGTGAAAACCTTGATCTTGTTTTATTAATATAACATGTGTGTGTTACATTTTTGCCCCTCAGTTATCTTGGCTTTTTAACGATTAAATGCTGTATAAGCAACCCTGCAGAAGTTGGATTCCTTAATTTCATTAAACCAGGACATTCCGCATGTAGGGTTGCATGGTATACATAGGAATGATAGTTTAAGGAAATCATTTCTAAATCTCTGATGCCTCAAACTGATCTGCCTGAGACTCCATTTGTGATGAACGGGGAGATTTCCCCTTTGCACACTTCTCTTTGTAAACCTCAGAGGCCCAAACAAGAGGACAGTGAGGAATAAAGGTTATGGGTCTGAGAGACTGGATAATTCTGAAGCACCAGTTTTCTGCATATGGTCTGGAGATCATAATAATTACTCTTTGCCTTTTTCACTCTTTTTCTCAGGAATTAGGGTGAGAGAGGACTTTCCATTATCATTTGTTTGTCATCTTTTCTGTTACATAACTCAAATTGTAACAGACTTTCTTCTCTTCTCACTATTTATTTATGCATAGAATAAGCTCTCTGTACTTTATTATATAAAAAATTGAAATAGAATTGAAAGTGAATATTAGCAATATGTAATCATCTCCCATGTTTATAAGAACTTATCAGGAGGGAGGAGACTAATGAGATAATTCCATCTGTCTCATTAAGAAATGAATCTTGAATAAACTTCAACCTTTTATGCTTAATATTTCCTCTAAATCTTTAATAGATATGATTTTACATATATAATTGTAATTCTGATTCAATCCAGAAGAAATTTAATACTTAGAACCTTACATTCATATGAATTTTTTAAAATCAATGTATATACATAATTTTATTCCTGAGAATTATTACAAGATGATTAGTGAACAAAGGAAATTCCCTTGGGGTAGCGGATAGAATTAAAGAGAAAAAAAAGCAGTTCAAAGTTTCTCAAAGCTAGTTTTTAAATGGATGCTAGTATTAAATCACTGTGGTTTCAGATCTGAGTACATTGGGAAGAGTTGATGTAAAGGTCTTATTTTAAAATCTCAATATTTATAGTACTCTGGAAATTACATCCTTCATAGTTATTTAAACATGGATACATGTGAGAAGGCAACTATCTCAATTTTCTTTTTCAAGTATACATACAGTTCCTTTTTAGCACTAATAAGAGCTACATGTGCACACTGATTGAGACCAGAACTCTACATTTTTGGAGAAAGAAAGGGCAGTGAAGGAGAGAAATGCTTTTAAAATTAAACAGTGAAACTTTTCCAGGGAGTGGTGAAAAGTGGGTGGTTCAAAAAACGATTAAGGAAGCAGATAATGGAGTTAGTCCCTAGCCAACCTGTAGCAACTGCCGTATTATATTTTAATATGTGCCATTAAACTGTATATCTTGATTCCTTCAACTTTCTGCCAAAATGAGTGACTCTTATTTCAGTAGTAACTAGAATTGTGTTGACTAGACCACTGATAGAATCACAGCCTTTTCTAACCCATTGTGTATTTTTAAAGTGTGATAGGATGATGGTGTTCCTTAATTACCAATAACAAAGTACCCACCTTGGCAAAATTTGTGATGTGATAGAATTGAAGTCTGTATAGGACATAAGCACACACACAAATAAGTACTGGAATTTGCAGGTGGAAATGTGCTTTCATGTCAGTGGTATGGAAGTATAAATAGTATTTTTATCATACAGCAAACATACAAAAATTTTAACTTTCCTAAGCATGATTTTAGGTAATAGCTTTTTTAAATGCCTTTTTAAAAAAAAAAAAAAAGAACAGTTTATTAATTTTAAAGAAGGAGTGTGCACACATATAAAAGCTGGGGGGAGGGGCAGAGGGAGATGGTGAGTGCAGAGCCTGTTCTCAATCTCAGAACCCCTGAAATCATAACCAGAGCTGAAACCAAGAGTCGGTGCTCAACTGGCTGAGCCACTCTGGCACTCCTAAAATGCTTTTTTGAAAAGAAAGCTTTTAGCTAGAATAATAATGATACTACTTATTTAACTGAATTACAAGTAAAATATGAAGAAATATGGCAGCCGTTTAAAATATACAATCCCCAACATTTCTTAAAGGGAAGGGGGGCTGGTAGGTTGAATGCTTTCTACTCTGTGCTGCAATGGGTGTGTACAGGCACATCTGAAAAGAGGAAAGTTGGGATTGGCCAAATTGCTCACCCCAGAGAAGGGAATTGCTGACTTGACAGAGTAATAAAAAGTAGGGAAACTTGGTATATTTCTATGGCAGTAGTTATAATGGCTAACATTTATTGAACAGGATATGTCAGGCACAGTCTTAAATATTTTACACATGTTAAATTATTTAATTGCCACAGTAATAACCACACATCTATCTTACGGTCAAAGAAATGTCCCAGATTTTCTTATGTATTCTTTTATTGTTGAAATATTTATTAGCTCTCCTCTTGTCTGAATGGGCAGTTGAGCCCAGTCCCAACTTCCTCTTTAAAGGGAGGCTTGACTGGCCTAGAATGTCCACAATGGCTCCCCTCTTATGTCTGGTTCATCTGAGGCATTCTGCTAGAGGACCTTGGAACTCCTCCACATAACCTTCCCCTAAGCATAGGCTTCTACAGGTATGGTGGCTAGCTTCTAAAATGGAGCCGTTTCAGCCCAGAAAAGCAAAAGTTGCAGATCTCTTGAAGCTATACTCTGTCACTCGACCCTGTTCCTTTGCCCTTGTTTTGGACAGAACATCTCCCAGTGCTGGCCCCAAGTGAGTGGGAGGAGAATAGGTTCAACCTCTTGATGAGAGGAATGGGAAAGTTTTTGCAGCCATCTTTAATACACCATAGATAATATGATGCTTTCTATGCTGTTGTTATTATTCAGCTCTATATTTGAGAGCCAACCATCTCTTTTACTTGCAATACAAAAATAACTTGCCTATGACCATTTTCTTTTAAGTCTTTGGACTGTTTGATTGTTTGATAAAATTTTAGTTCTGGAAGGATGGAAAGGAGTGGGGCTGACGGTGCTTGTACAGAGTTTGCCTTAGGCCTACCTGACTCTTTACTCAGCCTCAACATTCAAATAAACTACTAACAAGTATGAGGCAGAGGATTTAAGATACTTTATCCCAGTACTTTATACCAATCCCAGAATGCAAAAGTTTCTATTTTATGGGGAGACAGAGACAGAGAGGAAAGTATTTCTGCTTATAAAACCATTTACAGGGGCACCTGGGTGGCTCAGTGGGTTAAAGCCTCTGCCCTCGGCTCAGGTCATGATCCCAGGGTCCTGGGATCGAGCCCCGCATCAGGCTTTCAGCTCAGCAGGGAGCCTGCTTCCTCCTCTCTCTCTGCCTGCCTCTCTGCCTACTTGTGATCTCTGTCTGTCAAATAAATAAATAAATAAAATCTTTAAAAAAAATTATTTACAGTATATGTGTCTATACTTTTCATTTGCATATCTATTTTGCATATCTATTTTCATTTAGTTTTCATTTAGTTTCTATTTTCATTTAGTTTTATCCATAGTAATACCTGCTCAAATTTTTCAAAGTCAAAAAGACCTACAAGGCTAAACAAACAAATAAACAAACAAAAACAAAAAAAGGCTAAGAAAGAAAACAAAAGTCTTCTGCACTTTCCTCCCCAATTCTCAAATTTCTGCTTCCCAAGATGAACCACTTTCTACTTACTCGGTTAGGTCCCTCCCTGCCCCACTTAACTTTTAAAATGCCATGTTCCTGCTTTTATTTCTTGAGAAAAGAACCAAATGAAACATATAGATCTGAGAAATGCAAAATCTGAAATGAAGCATTCACTGAATATGTCTTATAGCAGATGAGACGCTACAAAAGAAAGATCAGTATCTACTAACAGACTTATTCCAACTGAAGCACAGAGGGAAAAAAAGGCAAAAAACCAAAACGAAACCACACACACAAACATGAAAAAACAGAGCCTCAGTGACCTGTGGGACATAATATTAGATAAACTAACAGATGAAATTGAATTCCCGAGGGTAGAGTGGGAAAAGGATCAGAGAAAATATATTTGAAGAAAAAAAAAGCCCCAGATTTGTTCGAAAATCTCAACCCAACAGAAAAAAGTAGCTCCAAGGATAAGCAGTCACAACGATACTCAATCAAGACAAGTACAAGAAAACCATACCAATGGAGATCAATAAAGTTGCTGAAAATCCATGATAAAAAGAAAACCTTGGGGCGCCTGGGTGGCTCAGTGGGTTAGACCGCTGCCTTCGGCTCAGGTCATGATCTCAGCGTCCTGGGATCGAGTCCCGTGTCGGGCTCTCTGCTCGGCAGGGAGCCTGCTTCCCTCTCTCTCTCTCTCTCTGCTTGCCTCTCCATCTACTTGTGATTTCTCTCTGTCAAATAAATAAATAAAATCTTAAAAAAAAAAAAAAAAGAAAACCTTAAAAGCAAACAGGAGGAAAAAAAGCCATGTTGAATAATACAGGCACACAAGAATGATCAGAAACAGTGCAAGCCAGGGGACAGTAAAATGATATCTTTACAATGCTGAAAGAAAAACTGTCAACATAAGAAGAGCAAAACCTATCCAACTTAATGAAACATGTTCTTGTAGAAAGAATCCTTTCCATTTATAGTCACAGAGAGTGATGCTGGAAAGGACCTTTCAGCTAATTAGTCTGTAGCAATGAAAGTGGGACTGCAGAGGGGATTAGAGTGACTGCCCCATAGACACACTCTAGATTTATCAGATACACCTGGAAGCCTTGTCATAGGCGCACACACACACACACTCCACACTTACTCCTCATTGTGATGAGAGTAGTGAGCCTGTGAATAATGAGACTGAGTAGGATCATTGCTGGTATGTTGAGGCAGAAAATAGGATGAAAACCCCTGGCCGTCTTAATTTTCACTTTATGCATATGACCATTAAAGCTTTGAGAGGGTAAAATGACTAGTCCCAACTCACTTCTGGCAGAGAGTATAGTAAACCTGCATCTCAGATCAGGTTGTTCTCCTCCTTTTGGACATTTTAAAGTTACATAATCCCCTTAGAATTAGTCTGTGACTATACATTTGCAATGAAAGGTGAATATCAGGAGTTTCAGACCAAAGGCTGTGTTTATTTATGTGTATGATGAGGGTGGATACTTCTAGTTTTTGTATCAGTGCAGTTTTATATAAACTCTCAGTATAAAGGCTAGAGTTTATTAAGTTATTAATTTATTGAGGCATAACAATAGTAGGGATGAATAAAACATATTTTCATTTATTTTATCTCTGTTCTTGACAAGTAAAGGTCCGGATGTGGTAATACCTATTATGTAGTGGCTCCCTAAAGAAGTTCAAGTTGAGAAACACAGAGTACATAGGCAGTATATAAACATGCTTATTGTTGCATCATGTCAGTGGAGGAAAATACAGAAGGAACACTTGAGCACAATAAATCTCTCCTAAAGAGAGCATTACTTGCTACGACCTGTCTGCAGCAATCAGAGGAAGGAAGTTAGCAAGAAAGGGAAAGAATGCCAGGTTGCAAGTGCCAAAATGTCTCATCACTTGCAACTGAAGGGAGATTCCTTTAATTCAAAACAATGTTCAAATTCAACTGCTAAAATTACAGTAGTGTCCTAGATTTTAGAATCCATTTCCCCTCCCCCTTTTTTTTTACCAGTAAAGGTGATCCTTATCAAAACATCAATACTGAAAACCACAGAGATTAAGAATTGAGAGGGACTTAAATCCAGTGTAACCCTCTTATTTTCAGATGAGGTAACATGGATCAGAGAACATTATTTAACCCCTAGTCCAGTGTTGTATCCATTATATTCTGCTGTGAAGAATAATTATAATCAAATCACTTTGAGATTCCAGGTAAATCATGCCCCACCAAAGGTGTGTGTCTTTTGTTATTTGATTATAACTATTAAGTTGTTCTGAGAAACTAATTCAGAAGGATCTACAGATAATATTGAGGAGTTCTTGGTTTTGTTTTGTTTTTGTTTTTGTAAAGGTTTTGACAAGTTTTTAATCTGATTTTCTGAACCACTTGGGAGGTATGAAATGTTGCTTTTAGAAGTCTGTGTCAAACAAAACAAAACAACAACAAAAAGATGTTTGTGAACTGTACTTTAAAAAGTCTCATTTTTCACTCAATTACAGTTTTGATAAAACAGGTATGATTCCGTGGGGGAGTATTTTGGGTACATAGGAGTCAAGTTAGATGGACGTATAGAAGTGTAAAGAAGCCACTGATCAGAAGGTCCACCATTACTGTATAGTGCACTATGAAGAAAATGTAGCCAGACACATACTGATTTCTGTGGAGTTAAAGGATGAAGAATTGTGCTTCTTAGAATCACTGAAATATTGGATAGTTGATTAGGAAAATAAGAACCTTTCTGAAGGAGAGGAAGCAGAATGGAGACAGGAATGCCAAGTGGAGGCTGGGCTGCAGAGTAGAGGTTCCTAGCTGAAGCCCACTCCTCAGCAGCAGCACCTGGGGCTCCTTGGGGGAGGAGGGTGAAGAAAGCAAGGACCTTGCCCAGACCGGAGCCCTTGGTTCGGAGCCTCAGCCTTCTGCTTCTGTTCAGTCATGAACAGGGGAATGTATTAGAAATCGAGTCTTAACAATTTAAATGGGAGAGCAACTCTCAAAATCTTTGAGACTCTCCTCAAAGGATTTAGAAGACAAGTTAAAAGATTGACTGCAACCCCAAGGCATTTAACTCTCATTTTTTAGTCTATGACAAGCCTCCAAAAGAGCAAAATAAAGTTAAACAGTGTTTTAAGAAGATGGATCTGACTAGCAAGGGTGTGAATAAGTATAATCTGCCAGAAATCTTGTCTTTTTCTTTTTCTTTTTTTTCCTCACAGCAATACTCCCTCTGGAAAAATAGTAGTAGTGTTAGTAGTGTGATGACTAGCCTTTTTTCTATTTTACCAAGTTGTGCTACTTTTGAGAAAAATCCAAGTTCTACACATGATATAGCAAGGAAGCGAGTAGTTATTTACATGAGATTTTAATCCACCCTCACCAGTAAACTCTGTTCTAAAACACAACATTCAGTTACATCCTTAAAAAAATGATTCACTTTGGGTGGAGTACAGACTTGCCCATAGTCATCAGTTTTACTGCAGGCAAAATAAAGACACACCTCTTCCTGAAAACACAGACAACACAAATTACTGTGGCCAGCTTCTTGCATTATCACCTTCCCATCAGCTCATCCCAGCTGCTAATCACCTAATACTACTAATGTAAACACTGCCCTTTCCAAGCACCTGGCTTCCTTTGGTAGTATTCTGGGATAATCTCTCATTCTACAGTATCTTCGGTGACATTTCTAATTCCTACAAATTCTCTAATCTCTGATAATAGTTTTCATCACCTCCATCATATCACCGTGAACAATAACTTGCAGATTATTTGTTTGCTTTCTTGCTAAATTCCTACTCATCCTTTGAGGATCAGGTCTCTTAACCACCCAAGCAGAGATTTTGCCTGCTTCTGTGCACAGAAGAGTGTTTGTTTGTTTGTTTGTTTGTTTGTTTGCTTTAAATAAATACTTCAGTTCTCTCATTGTATTGCATGCTCCTCAGAGGTAAAGACTGCATTTCTTCAGATTCACATCCCGAAAACTTAGCAAAGTGCCTGGTATATAAGAGATGGTTACTAAATATTTGTTGAAACGATTGAGTAGATGGACTACAAAGTTTGTATTTGCCATACACAGTATTAGCTTAGTAGGATATATCTTCTAGCTTCAATATTAGAATGTAATAGAAGACTTAAAACACACAACTGAACTGAGGACAAGGCAGCATTGAAATAGCCTTCTAAAAAGAGGGTCAGGTTCCTAGATAGGACAGATTGCTCCTAACAGGGATGACTAAGAGATAGTAATTATATTAAGTCTTAGGGAAAAGGATGATATTTTAGGACACAAAAGAGAGGATTAGTAGGCATTCCATACGGAACTAACACTAGGCAAGGGACAAAGACGTGGAAAGCAAGGTATGGTGGATATTTTAATTGCATGGTTCAGAATTATAAATAGATCACGGGGTGCCTGGACTGCTCAGTCGATTAAGCGTCCAACTCTTGATTTCTGCTCAGGTTATGATCTTAGGGTTGTAAGATCAAACCACGTATCAGGCTCCATATGAAGCCTGCTTAATATTCTCTCTCTCCCTCTCCCTCTCTCCCTCTGCCCTTCCCCCACCCCATAAAAATAAGTAAGTTAAAGTAAGTAAGTAAATAAATAAATAAATAAATAAAGGAGATCAGTGGCTGATAAAGCTGGACAAGTTGAAATCAGCATCTAGGGGAAATTCAGGTTTTAGTGTAGGCAGTTGAGATACATAATTTCTGAGTAGAATATATATCATGAGGTTTTTGGAAGATTAATCAATGTTCAGCCTGAATTAGAAGAGGAGGAAACTATGGGCTAGAATGAAGGGTTATAGTGTTTCTTTAGGAAAGGAATTTAAGACAAGAAGCCAAACTAAAAACAAGAGGAGGATATATGTAAGTGGCATTGTTAATGTAAAAAGGAAAAAAAAAAATAAGTCTCACTGTATTGCATGTTGGTTGGTTTACATTTGAGTCACGACATTTTAAGAGAAACCAGACAAGCCAGAGTAAATCCAAAGGAGAGTAACCAGGATTTGGGCAGGAGGGAGAGGCAAGGGTCTCCAAATTCCAAATTTCTTACAAATTCTGAAGGAAAGTATGAGAGGCAGCTTCAGTTTTTCAGATGTCTCTCTTTGGAAGAGACAACATCCTTGCTCTGTCACTCCAGAGTATCAAGATACTGGACTGCATCCAGAAGAGTGTGACCTAGATGTAGAAGGATTTGGAAACCATGTTACAAAGGAAAAGTAACTGATGCATTTTGAGAGGTTTCGTTTATGATAAAGATTTATAAGAAACTTGAACAGTATCTATAAATTCATGAAAAGTTTGCCACATGGAAATGGGACTTGTAAACAGATTCAGTTAGCTCCATAGGTCAGAACCATTTGTAAGTTGTAGATAAGCAGCTTTTCTCTTTATCATCAGAACTATTAATTATAGTAGGCCATCCATCAGAAATATTAAGTGTGGGTATATTAAAAATGGATATTGATGGTATCAAACAGTTTTAAAAGGACATATTAATAATGTCCATTGGATTTATTTTATCAATATCTCTAATATTAGAGGATAAAAAAAGAAGAATCAATGGGCCCACCAACATCTTAGGACTTATGTCAATACTTTTTACTTACGTTTGTGAGTATTTCAGAATTTATAATTCTCAGATGAACAGAAAAAGCAAAGAGACATATAGTTTATGTACCCATGAATAAATAACAAAATTTCTTAAAATGCATACCAAATAAGAAGGTATGGCATAGTATGAAGAATGGTGGGTTGAATCAAGCATACCTGAATTTAAAGCCAGCTCTTCCACTTTGCTATTTTAACTTTGGCATATTATTTGGCCTTTCAGGGTCATGGTTTAATCATCTGTAAACAGGGATATAATTACTCTCTTTCAGGGTTTTAATACAGATTGATAATAATGCTTATTCAGTACATAGAAAAGAACCTAGAATATTTTGATATTAAAAACTGGCAACTATTAAAACTATTATCTAAAAAGGTAGACACATAGACACAAAGTGGTTAAGTGAAGAGAACATAGGCTTTGGAGTCAGACTTGACCTGACTTTGAAGCCTAGGTCAGTGATTTATTAGCAGTACATCCATGTTTAAACAACATGACTCAGATTCTTTATCTGTAAAATGATAACAGTACCTAGATGCAGAGTATCAGATTAGGTCATGTTTATTATTTCTTTGTTTAGCAGAGTCTGGTACATAGTTAAACCTCAGTGTTAATTTCATTTCATTTCTTCAAATGTATGTACAGGTAGTACCCCACTCATGACCTGTTAACACGAATTTTGTAGACTTAGACGGACTGGAAGTCTTGGCTGGGCTCCACTGTCCCTGAGGGAAGGGAGAGCTGTTCCTTTTGCCAGTGCCAATTCCTGGGACTGATTCATCTAATAGACTGCCCTCTGTTATGCAGCCCTTGAAAGGAAGTGTCTGAGATTTAATAGATGAAGAGAGGTTAGAGACTCATATCTTGTTTTATATGAAAGGAAAGAGTTGAAGTTACTAGATGTTCAGGCACACTTATTATAAATTCCTCCTCGCTAACCTTTATCCAATACTTCCAAAGCTCTACCTTTTCTAAAAGGTTATAGCAATCAGAGGAGAAATTTGAAGTATGCCACTTTTATCTATTTTTTTATCCTCTCATTTTCAGCCAAATATCATAGTCCACTTATACTGACTGTTCTAATCGGACTCATTTCTTTATGATTGAAATAACTTACTTCTTTCTCTATGCAAATTGACCATGATATTCTTATTTAGACCACCCTCTTTGGGCCCTTATGTAATCCTGAACCACAGTTCAAGAGTCACCCTAAGTTCTGCTTCCTCTGTGACCTCTAGTGATCTTTTTTGTTTTTTAATTTTTTATTTTTTATAAACATATATTTTTATCCCCAGGGGATAAAATCGCCAGGTTTATACACTTCACAGCACTCACCAAAGCACATACCCTCTCCAATGTCCATAACCCCACCCCCCTTCTCCCAACCCCCCTCCCCCCAGCAACCCTCAGTTTGTTTTGTGAGATTAAGAGTAATCTAGTGATCTTTCTAACCCACATTATTTTTCCCCAGCTGATCTCTCAGCCCCAAATCTGACTTCACATTTTATCACTTGTTCTCTATTTTGAGTTCTTCACTAAGTATTTCATGTGTGTGACTTATTTTCCCCAACAGAAATTTAAACCCTTGAAGGGTAAAATACTATCTTACTGTATTTTGATTATCCCCCCATTGTGCCTAAGGGGGAAAAATGTAGTTTTTTATGGTAGATATTTGATTAAGATTTATTGAGTTGTTTAAAATTTCTAGATATTTGTTAAGGTCTCTATGCCAATATCTCATTATTTTGGTTAGTTTATTTGCCTTTGAGAATTTTCTGAGCCCTTCTGATTTATTTTCATAATAGACAACACTTTGAGGTGTCATAAGTAGAAATCATTTAGTATGAAAAAAATTCTAAGTGTCCTGATTCCTAGTCCAGTTTTCTTTCTCCTTGATATGATACTGAAGAAGATAACAAGTGGAACTTATACTTAATGATTCTGTAATTCTGCGTGTATATTTTAATGGCAATAAGAATGTGAAGTTTGAAGGGTCTTTAAATTTTCATTTTCATTCAATATATGGATGGTTACAATTCCTAGTAAACATCTGGGATTTTCACTTTTAGTTAACTTTAGGTTAATTTTATTCTGAGAGTCCTATAAAAAAGTACATTGGGCCTTAGAAAAATTCTTCTTAGTATAAAAATAACAAATTATATGATTCCATTTATATAAAATGTCCAGATAAGGCAAATCTGTGGAGATAGAGTAGATCAGTAAGTAGTTGCTTAGGGCTGGGGTTACAAGATGCTTAGGGAATTAATTATAAACCAGGTATAAGGCAACTTTGGGGACCAACAAAAATATTCTAAAACTAGATATGGTAATGGTTACATAGAGTAAATTTCCTAGAAATCATTGGATTGTGTACTTAAACTTGATGAATATTATGGCATATAAATTATTTCTCAATTAAGTTTTTAGAATAACTTAGGAGATTACATGGTTAAGTTTTATTTTATAATAAATTATCTAGAGTGCTAATATTTCCATTATGAAAGACAAAGATGTTGATTCAAATTATTCCATTAGGAAAACTAATTATTGCTACTCTTTAATTGCTGTATCAATATATGTACTTCTCTTATATATTATTTCTATTAATAAATTTATATCGCACTATTTATTAGAATTTTCAAAAATAAAACTACTCATGTAAAAAAATATCAGATTGATCTTTTTATTTTATGTTTCTAACCTTTATATGTCATGGAATTCAGATGATTTCTCACTGTTATCTGTGATTTTCAGTTCTGAAAATAATTATCACTTGCCTTTGTTTTTTAATTTTTAATTTTTTTATAAACATATAATGTATTTTTTACCCCAGGTCTGTGAATCGCCAGGTTTACACACTTCACAGCACTCACCATAGCACATACCCTCCCCAATGTCCATAACCCCAACCCCCCTCCCCCCAGCAGGCCTCAGTTTGTTTTGTGAGGATAAGAGTCATTTATGGTTTGTCTCCCTCCCAATCCCATCTTGTTTCATTAATTCTTCTCCTAACCCCTTAACCCCCCATGTTGCATCACCACTTCCTCATATGAGGGAGAACATATGATATTGTCTTTCTCTGTTTGACTTACTTCGCTAAGCATGATACGCTCTAGTTCCATCCACGTCGTCGCAAATGGCAAGATTTCATTTCTTTTGATGGCTGCATAGTATTCCATTGTGTATGTATACCACATCTTCTTTATCCAGTCATCTGTTGATGGACATTTAGGTTCTTTCCATAGTTTGGCTATTGTGGATATTGCTGCTATAAACATTCGGGTGCACGTGTCCCTTCAGATCACTACGTTTGTATCTTTAGGGTAAATACCCAGTAGTGCAATTGCTGGGTCATAGGGCAGTTCTATTTTCAACATTTTGAGGAACCTCCATGCTATTTTCCAGAGTGGTTGCACCAGCTTGCATTCCCACCAGCAGTGTAGGAGGGTTCCCCTTCCTGCGCATCCTCTCCAGCATCTGTCATTTCCTGACTTGTTGATTTAAGCCATTCTGACTGGTGTGAGGTGATTTCTCATTGTGGTTTTGATTTGTATTTCCCTGATGCCGAGTGATATGGAGCACTTTTTCATGTGTCTGTTGGCCATCTGGATGTCTTCTTTGCAGAAATGTCTGTTCATGTCCTCTGCCCATTTCTTGATTGGATTATTTGTTCTTTGGGTGTTGAGTTTGCTAAGTTCTTTATAGATTTTGGACACTAGTCCTTTATCTGATATGTCGTTTGCAAATATCTTCTCCCATTCTTTCAGTTGTCTTTTGGTTTTGTTAACTGTTTCCTTTGCTGTGCAAAAGCTTTTGATCTTGATAAAATCCCAATAGTTCATTTTTGCCCTTGCTTCCCTTGCCTTTGGCGATGTTCCTCAGAAGATGCTGCTGCGCCTGAGGTCGAAGAGGTTGATGCCGATGTTCTCCTCAAGGATTTTTTTTTTTTTTCCTCTCAAGGATTTTGATGGATTCCTGTCTCACATTGAGGTCCTTCATCCATTTGGAGTCTATTTTCGTGTGTGGTGTAAGGAAATGGTCCAATTTCATTTTTCTGCATGTGGCTGTCCAATTTTCCCAACACCATTTATTGAAGAGGCCGACTTTTTTCCATTGGACATTCTTTACGGCTTTGTCGAAGATTAGTTGACCATAGAGTTGAGGGTCTATTTCTGGGCTCTCTATTCTGTTCCATTGATCTATGTGTCTGTTTTTCTGCCAGTACCATGCTGTCTTGATGATGACAGCTTTGTAATAGAGCTTGAAGTCCGGAATTGTGATGCCACCAACTTTGGCTTTCTTTTTCAATATCCCTTTGGCTATTCAAGGTCTTTTATGGTTCCATATAAATTTTAGAATTATTTGTTCCATTTCTTTGAAAAAGATGGATGGTACTTTGATAGGAATTGCATTAAATGTGTAGATTGCTTTAGGTAGCATAGACATTTTCACAATGTTTATTCTTCAAATCCAGGAGCATGGATGATTTTTCCATTTCTTTGTGTCTTCCTCAATTTCTTTCATGAGTACTTTATAGTTTTCTGAGTATAGATTCTTTGCCTATTTGGTTAGGTTTATTCCTAGGTATCTTATGGTTTCGGGTGCAATTGTAAATGGGATGGACTCCTTAATTTCTCTTTCTTCTATCTTGTTGTTGGTATAGAGAAATGCAACTGATTTCTGTGCATTGATTTTATATCCTGACACTTTACTAAATTCCTGTACAAGTTTTAGCTGTTTTGGAATGGAGTCTTTTGGGTTTTCCACATATAGTACCATATCATCTGTGAAGAATGATAGAGTGACTTCTTCTTTGCCAATTTGGATGCCTTTAATTTCCTTTTGTTGTCTGATTGCTGAGGCTAGGACTTCTAGTACTATGTTGAATAACAGTGGTGATAATGGACATCCCTGCCGTGTTCCTGACCTTAGTGGAAAAGCTTTCCGTTTTTCTCCATTGAGAATGATATTTGCGGTGGGTTTTTCATAGATGGCTTTGATGATATTGAGGTATATGCCCTCTATCCCTACACTTTGAAGAGTTTTGATCAGGAAGGGATGCTGTACTTTGTCAAATGCTTTTTCAACATCTATTGAGAGTATCATGGTTCTTGTTCTTTCTTTTATTGATGTGTTGTATCACATTGATTGATTTGCGGATGTTGAACCAACCTTGCAGCCCTGGGATAAATCCCACTTGGTCATGTTGAATAATCCTTTTAATGTACTTTTGAATCCTTTGGCTAGTATTTTGGTGAGAATTTTCGCATCTGTGTTCATCAATGCTCTTGGTCTATAGCTCTCTTTTTTGATGGGATCCTTGTCTGGTTTTGGGATCAAGGTGATGCTGGCGTCATAAAATGAGTTTGGAAGTTTTCCTTCCATTTCTATTTTTTGGAACAGTTTCAGGAGAATGGGAATTAGTTCTTCTTCAAATGTTTGGTAGAATTCCCCTGGGAAGCCATCTGGCCCTGGGCTTTTGTTTGGAGATTTTTGATGACTGTTTCAATCTCCTTACTGGTTATGGGTCTGTTCAGGCTTTCTATTTGCTCATAGTATTTTCTTATAATTGTTTGTATTTCTTTGGTGTTAGTTGTAATCTCTCCTCTTTCATTCATGATTTTATTTATTTGGGTCCTTTCTCTTTTCTTTTTGATAAGTCTGGCCAGGGGTTTGTCAATCTTATTAATTCTTTCAAAGAACCAGCTCCTAGTTTTGTTGATTTGTTCTATTGTTTTTTGGTTTCTATTTCATTGATTTCTACTCTGATCTTTATGATTTCTCTTCTCCTGCTGGGTTTAGGGTTTCTTTCTTGTTCTTTCTCCAGCTCCTTTAGGTGTAGGGTTAGGTTGTGTACCTGAGACCTTTCTTGTTTCTTGAGAAAGGCTTGTACTGCTATATATTTTCCTCTCAGGACTGCCTTTGTTGTGTCCCACAGATTTTGAACTGTTGTGTTTTCATTATCATTTGTTTCCATGATTTTTTTCAATTCTTCTTTAATTTCCCGGTTGACCCATTCATTCTTTAGAAGGTTGCTATTTAGTCTCCACATACTTGGGTTCTTTTCAAATTTTTTCTTGTGGTTGAGTTCTAGCTTCAGAGCATTGTGGTCTGAAAATATGCAGGGAATGATCCCAATCTTTTGATACCGGTTGAGACCTGATTTAGGACCGAGGATGTGATCTATTCTGGAGAACGTTCCATGTGTATTCTGTTGCTTTGGGATGAAATGTTCTGAATATATCTGTGATGTCCATCTGGTCCAGTGTGTCATTTAAAGCCTTTATTTCCTTGTTGATCTTTTGCTTGGATGATCTGTCCATTTCAGTGAGATGAGTGTTAAAGTCCCCTACTATTATTGTATTATTGTCGATGTGTTTCTTTGATTTTGTTATTAATTGGTTTATATAGTTGGCTGCTCCCACGTTGGGGGCATAGATATTTAAAATTTTTAGATCTTCTTGTTGGACAGACCCTTTGAGTATGATATAATGTCCTTCCTCATCTCTTATTATAGTCTTTGGCTTAAAATCTAATTGATCTGATATAAGGATTGCCACTCCTGCTTTCTTCTGATGTCCATTAGCATGGTAAATTCTTTTCCACCCCCTCACTTTAAATCTGGAGGTGTCTTCGGGCTTAAAATGAGTTTCTTGGAGGCAACATATAGATGGGTTTTGTTTTTTTATCCATTCAGATACCCTGTGTCTTTTGATTGGGACATTTAGCCCATTAACATTCAGGGTAACTATTGAGAGATATGAATTTAGTGCCATTGATTGCCTGTAAGGTGACTTTTACTGTATATTGTCTCTGTTCCTTTCTGACCTGCCACTTGTAGGCTCTCTCTTTGTTTAGAGGACCCCTTTCAATATTTCCTGTAGAGCTGGTTTGGTGCTTACAAATTCTTTCAGTTTTTGTTTGTCCTGGAAGCTTTTAATCTCTCCTTCTATTTTCAATGATAGCCTAGCTGGATATAGTATTCTTGGCTGCATGTTTTTCTCGTTTAGTGATCTGAATATATCATGCCAGCTTTTTCTGGCCTGCCTGGTCTCTGTGGATAAGTCTGCTGCCAATCTAATATTTTTACCATTGTATGTTACAGACTTCTTTTCCCGGGCTGCTTTCAGGATTTTCTCTTTGTCACTAAGACTTGTAAATTTTACTATTAGGTGACGGGGTGTGGGCCTATTCTTACTGATTCTGAGGGGCGTTTTCTGCACCTCCTGAATTTTGATGCTTGTTCCCTTTGCCATATTGGGGAAATTCTCCCCAATAATTCTCTCCAGTATACCTTCTGCTCCCCTCTCTCTTTCTTCTTCTTCTGGAATCCCAATTATTCTAATGTTGTTTCGTCTTATGGTGTCACTTATCTCTTGAATTCTCCCCTCGTGGTCCAGTAGCTGTTTGTCCCTCTTTTGCTCAGCTTCTTTATTCTCTGTCATTTGGTCTTCTATATCACTAATTCTTTCTTCTGCCTCACTTATCCTAGCAGTGAGAGCCTCCATTTTTTATTGCACCTCATTAATAGCTTTTTTGATTTCAACTTGGTTAGATTTTAGTTCTTTTATTTATCCAGAAAGGGCTTTTATATCTCCTGAGAGGGTTTCTCTAATATCTTCCATGCCTTTTTCAAGCCCGGTTAGAACCTTGAGAATTGTCATTCTGAACTCTAGATCTGACATATTACCAATGTCTGTATTGATTAGGTCCCTAGCCTTCGGTACTGCCTCTTGTTCTTTTTTTTTGTGGTGAGTTTTTCCGCCTTGTCATTTTGTCCAGATAAGAGTATATGAAGGAGCAAGTAAAATACTAAAAGGGTGGCAACAACCCCAGGAAAATATGCTTTAACCAAATCAGAAGAGATCCCAAATCATGAGGGGGGAGAAAGGGGATAAAAAGAGGTTCAGAAAGAAAAAAAAAAGGGGGGGGGAGAAAAGAAACAACTAAAAAAAAGAAAATGAATAAAGAAAAAGTATAAAAAAGAAAAAATATATATTAGATAAACTAATTAAAAATCATTATAAAAGAAAAGGGTAAAAATTTAAAAAAATTTTAGCAGAAGAAGAGAAAAAAATTTTGAAAAAAAAAAATTAAATTAAGTGCAAGACTAAAGAATCATGGGGAGAAAGCCATGAGTTCCGTGCTTTGCTTTCTCCTCCTCTGGAATTCCGCTGCTATCCTTGGTATTGAAACCGCACTCCTTGGTAGGTGAACTTGGTTTTGGCTGGATTTCTTGTTGATCTTCTGGGGGAGGGGCCTGGTGTCGTGATTCTCAATTGTCTTTGCCCCAGGTGGAATTGCACCGCCCTTACCAGGGGCCGGACTGAGTAATCCACTCGGGTTTGCTTTCAGGAGCTTTTGTTCCCTGAGCACTTTCGGTAGAGCTCGGGAGGATGGGAATAAAAATGGCGGCCTCCTGGTCTCCAGCCTGGAGGAGCCGAGAGCCCAGGGTCCCACTCCTCAGTGCGCCCTCAGAGAACAGCGCCCAGTAACTCCCATCTATCTGACCTCCACCCGTGCTCCAAGCTCACCGAGCCTGTGACCGGTTCAAGGTAACCCCGACCTGTGAGCTCACTGTCGGCTCTGTCTCTGTAGCCGGCTTACCCGTTCTAATACCTGTAAGCTCTGCGACACTCAGACACCCCCGATCCTTCTGTGACCCTGCGGGACCTGAGGCCACGCTGACCCTGCATGGGCTTCACCCCGGTTTGGCCTCTGGAGCGATGTCCCTCAGCGGAACAGACTTTTAAAAGTCTTGATTTTGTGCTCCGTTGCTTGCTGGGAGCTGTCCCCTCCCCCCGGGGTCTATCTTCCCGTGGCTTTGGATTCACTTCTCCGCCAGTCCTACCTTTCAGAAAGTGGTTGATTTTCTGTTTCTACAATTGCTGTTCTTCTTCTCTTATATCTGCGGATGGATTTGTAGGTATTTGCAATCTTTAGATAAGGTATCTAGCTGATCTCCTGCTAGCTGAAGTAGTCTCAGCCTGCTACTTCCCCGCCATCTTGACTCCTCCCCTCACTTGCCTTTTTTAATTGAAGTATTCTACCAGAGTTGACTATAAAGTGATTTTTTTTCAAGGGAAATCATAATTTTTCATATATTTCTAAGATTAAATTTGAGAGCTGTTCACACTGGGGGGAGAAATCTAATTTAGTAAGCTATAAATTTTTGACAATGGGAGATTGAACTACGGGCTTAAATATTTGTTAATTTTGCACACTGTTTTATTCCCGAGCATAATAAGTATGTCCCCTTCGTCTGATATCTTTTGGCTTCATGCTTTTCGCTTCTCTATTTCTATACTTGTGTTCTTATGTCTAGTTGAGCATCACTGCTGATTTTTTTTTTTTTTTTTTTTTTTACTTCACAGACATGTACTTTCAGAGCAGGGAAATTTAAAACCACAAGAGAATTTTTATATCATCCAGTCCAACTTATTAAATTGTTCATTTGATATGAGGCCCTCAGGGGTAAGGTACATTTTGAATATATAGAGTTAAATAGTTAGCTTAATTTTCAAGGAATATTTACAATAAACCAGCACAATTTCTTCATCTAGTCAAGAAGAGAGACTTATTTTTCAGTTCCTTGAACTTTGAATGGTATCATGCCTATGTGTGTTACTCTTCTTAGTCTTGCATAGCTCCGTTTGCAAGAAAGAGTATACCGTAATAGTAAGAGGTCAGGATTCACACTTTCTTTATCTGAGTAAGGTCTGCCATTCATTTACTCTGTGACTTTGGACAGATAGATATATTTTTTTAAATAATCTTTTTTTAAAAATTATTTATTTATGAGAGGGAGAGCTAAGAGAAAGCACGAGCAGGGGGCAGAGACAGAGGGAGAAGCAGGCTCCCTGCAGGGCTCAATCCCTGGATGACGTGATGACCTGAGCCAAAAGCAGACACAACTAACAGCCATCCAGGTGCTCCGAGGTCGATATTAATGGTTTTTTTCCCTATCCTTTTAAGCCTTTTTGTCTTCATAGATTAAACTCTGAGGCTATCTCTTAAGTTTTTAATTGCTTAGTGAAAATAACTTAAATTTTTTTCCATACTTTTATTAATTATTTGATTTTCTTTTATGAGAAAAACTTAAAAATAAGTTTACTTTTTATGCTCTTGCTCATTAATCTGTTGAAACATTGTTATTTTTCTTTATAAATTGTTTAAATTCTTTATATAGTTAGGTTATTAATCTTTTCTTGGAGATATTTTCCCAGATGGCTGTTTACTTTGGAATTTCATTTGTGATGTTCGCTAATATGCCTAAGACATCTCAACAGATTCTTCCTGTGCTTTTAAACTTGGAAAATCTTGAGATCTTCTAAGATCAAGATAGTTGGAGATATGATGGGGCTTCTATTACATTACAAACTATTAAGCTTTGTGTTTTTAAAAAATATAAACTTCTGTTCTTTTTTAAGCAGTTCATTAATGAAGAGACAATTTCAGAGGTCCATGTGGAGTCTTCTTAACTGTAGCAGATAAAGAGAAAATGAGAAAGCAAATCTCAACTAATTACACTTTAATTTTCATTTCGAATATTGTAGTAAATGGTGTAATGTCCCACTAAAAATGTTTTCATGGTAGGATTGCTAGTATTGAAAATAATTTGTCCAACTAAGGTAATAAGAGGCTAGCTTTCAAAACCTGGGGTAGTTTTGCAAAATAAGTATAAAGTTAAATTTTAAAACCTGACACATTAGTGGTATATCACTGTCATTAATTCTATTAGGAGAAAAGGCAGAGTAGCTCCCATTTTCCCTAAGCTTAATAATAAATTTAATTATTTTAAATAAATTTATTAGATTATTTTATATTATATTTATATTATTTATATTACATACTTATTAAATATAATACATTTAATAAACTAAATTCAATAATAAATTAATTTCCCCTAAGCTTAATATAAAATTTAATTTAAAATAATAAATAAAATTAATAAAATAAGCATATATAAATAGACTTATTTATATAAAGATACGGATCATAAAGAATTATTAATTAATTCTTGAAATGGAGGATAGGGGCACCTGGGTGGCTCAGTGGGTTAAGGCTCTGACTTCAGCTCAGGTCATGATCTCAGGGTCCTGGGATCGAGCCCCACATCTGGCTCTCTGCATGCCTCTCTGCCTATGTGTGATCTCTGACTGTCAAATGAATAAATAAGAAATATATATATATATTAAAAAAAATGGAGGATAATTATACATAAAATATTTGGGGTTTGTATTAAGATAGAAGTCATTTAAAATATAATAAGCATTATATCATTTTATAAGTTCCTTTCTATAATTTTAAGGGAGAAAGCCAAAGATTCCTTTTGTATACACAAAAATATATATAAATATTATTAATTTATGTCCATGGAAAAGAAAAAATTGGTATTTCCATAAACATGCTCTGTTCTTTATATGAATAGTTGAAACTAATTGTAGGTGATTGGGATTTCATTTTGTCTCTGGTTATCATATTTAGAGTCTTGTGACATGATTTGCTTTAGAGTGATGCCTACTTGCAGGTAAGTACATCCATTAACAGTAAGCCTGGTTAAATAGTGCTTGTCCTCAGTTGCTAAACATCTACTTGGATAATGATAATGCAGTAACAATCAAATGGATATAGCAACTGCAGTATTAAATCTGCCATGATGAGATAGAAACTGTCTTGTCAGCTTTCATCAGTTTCGGAGGCTTGTACTTTCAGTGGGGAATGGAAGAGGACAAAGTAGCAACTTCTTCTTAGAAGTGCAGTAAATAAAAGCTTATATGAAGATCTCTTACTTTCCTTGAATGACCCCTTAAAAGGTGACATTTTTCATTTTTGCTTTCAATTCTTGCTTATATAATGAGAAAAAATGAGGAACCTGGAAGTATGGGTTTAGTAAATTCTCACTTTTGTATTCACATGCTATTTTTTTTTTTATTTTAATCAATGAGGAAGAGAATTTATATTTAATACCAACTTATAGTGTGCCTATATTTTAAATCATTGACCCCCACAATAACCCCATTATGAGCACAGGGAGGATTAATGATCTATCCAAGGTTATATAATCCTGAACTGGTAGAGCCTGGCCTAGAGCCATGTTCTTTCTGACTGTAAAACCTGACTCCTTTCCTCTTAAAGAAGTAGATATGTATGATATGTGACACATAATATAAAATAGATGCAGAAAAGGTAACCAGTATAGTGTGGTTTCTGATTAGTGCCAAATGATTGGATCAAGCAGAGAAAGGAGAAATTGCTCCAAACTAGAATAATAAGGAGGAGTTATGTGAGGACGCAACTTGAATTGGACTATGAATTCTCCGTGGCTTATCACTAGATAGAGATAATGATCTCATATGGAATGAAGACTAAGAGATTTGGGGAAGATAATTATAAGTATGTGTTTGAAAACAAGAGGGAGGATGGTCCCTGGGTGACTTAAGGGTGCTCATCTCAGTTATGAGTGTCTCAGGACCTAACACAGTGCCTTACGCTTAGGTAGGTACTTAACAGTGTTTAAATGGTACTTAAAAGTGTTTGTTGAATTGAAAACATTCTGGGAGATAAGAGAAACATAGTTGAGAATGTGTAGTCTTGCAGTGTTGAAGGCTGCAGAATTAGTAACACTTTTTTAAAATTTGTTACCCTGATACTGAAGTTGGAGGGTGGGAGTGATGAAGAAGAAGAGAGTGAGGGCCAGTCAGCTTTTCCTCTAATTGAAAATAATAGGTCTAAAAAAGGAGGAATTTTGAGGTCAAGACCAACATGGATGAAAGAGTTAACACCTGATACCCTCAGTCAACTTTGAAGGATAGGAGACATCCTTGAAATTTTGAGGGAAATAGAAAGGATTTGTGTTAGCCACTGAGGCAAGGGTAAATGGGTTCATAAAAGAATAGCCCAAGAGCAAGCAGCAAAGACCAAGTGGAAATTTTAAGAACTCAGTTTGGATTATGTTTATTCCATGAAGTTTTTCTGTTTTCTTCTCAGAAATCTGAGGTGCACTGCAGAGCAAATAGTTCTGCCTTAATATTTACCATTACAAATCTAACATATGTAATTATATCAGGTTCCATCCTTTTTCAAGGTCATGGGATTTAGCTGCAAATCTATCCCTTTGTCTTTGTGCGGGGTTGAAACAGTGTGTAGGCACAAATGAAAAATATTCCCCCTAAACATTTTCTCTCAAGAACGCTTAGAAAAGCTTTTGGTCACACAGCTTAGGTAGCGGAGCTGGAAAAACAATTTGCTGGGGAAAGCTAATGGGTTCATTTTCTCATTTCTGATGATTGTCGTATTTTCAGTAGTTGTGATGTAGAGCTCTGTTTTTCCCATTATCTAACTATAATGGGCAAGGACTGTTTGCATGTGCTCTTTGACTGTAGTCCTTGGCACTGATAACCCTAAACAAAGCTGTAGGCGCTAATTACCTCCCTTTCCTAATCTGAATACTGATGTGCTTTTGAACTAGTAAGTCTTCTGGTGTTCTAAGAGGGCTTCCCTCCTCATTGGAGAGATATTTACTTCCCCTGAACTCAGAGAACAAGATTTTGAATTATATTTTGGAGAAGTTTGTAATGCTTCTAATTTTGTAGCAGCACAGATAAATCAGTGTATTTTTGTTGTTATATAACCAAATTAGCACTGCCTGCGTATAAGAAGGAGATGATTATTAAAGTTTACTTTAAGGGACACCTGGGTGGCTCAGTTGGTTAAGCGTTTGCCTTTGGCTCAGGTCATGATCTCAGGGTCTTAGGATTGAGTCCCACATCAGGCTTCTTGCTCAACAGGGCACCTGCTTCTGCCTCTGTCTGCTGTTCTCCCTGCTTGTGCTTGCTCTCTTGCTCTCTCTCTGACAAATAAGTAAATAAAATCTTAAAAAACAAAAAAGTTTACTTTAAGATATATTCTTGAGATGTGTGTGCTTATGGATAATGTAGAAACAAAGAGGGTTCATTATCTCTCCTGATTGTCAGATTCCATCTAACTTATCAATAATGTGATCCTGTGTCTCTTTTTGATGTGCTAGAACCTGAATTGCTTGTGATAGTACTAAGAAGATAGAATAAAAATTGACTTTGGGTGTATGTCAATTGAAAGGAAGGTGATTTGCTGAATTATTGAGCACATTGGAAAAATGACAAGGCAGAGTCTGTTTATTCCTTTTTGGCCAAAGAATCAGCAAACACTTTTGACTGATGACATTGCAATGAGTCAGAATTATTAGCTTAAAGCACAGAACTGTTGTTTTTCTTCAAAGCTTTGACCAAAAGAATATGGTCTACTGTGAAAATAAAGATAATTTAGTTTGTGATTTTTCTTCTCTTAAAAATTCAATTTTCCTAATTTTTTTTTTCACTTTTTAAAAATTATTTTTAGTTCTGTGACTTGGGCAACCCATTCTGCTTTAATTTCTTTATCTTTAAAATGGGGTTATTAACCTATTTAACAGGGCCATTGTAAGGATTAAATGAGATCCTATTTGTGGAATGCTTGGAATGACTAGAACAGCGCCTGGTAGTTACTCAGTAAATATCAACTATCGTTTTCATTTAAACCAGTATAGCGTCAACCACAGTGGCAGGGATAATATTCCAGCTTGGCCCTTTATTAGCTATGCAACCTTAGGAAAGTTACTTAACCTCTTTGTATCTCAGTTTCCACATCTGTAACATAAAAGTAATATTGATGTCTACCTGATTAGATTTTTGTGAAAATTTAGTGAGTTAATGGATGTTAAAGTGCTTAGAACAACCTGACACATAGTAATAAGCCCATTATTAAAATTATTTTCGGGGCACCTGGGTGGCTCAGTGGGTTAAAGTAGTGGCAGTGGGTTAAAGCCTCTGCCTTCAGCTCAGGTCATGTTCCCAGCGTGCTGGGATCGAGCTCCACATTGGGCTCTCTGCTCAGTGGGGAGCCTGTTTCCTTGGCTCTCTCTCTGCCTGCCTCTCTGCCTACTGGTGATCTCTGTCTGTCAAATAAATAAATAAAATTTAAAAAAATTATTTTCAACATTATCACTGTTTTTATCAGGACACATTTTTTAACAATGCAAAAAGGTATTTAAATGTACATTGTTCTGCATCATGGCCAAGTAGAGACATGAGGGACAAGAAGAGAAAGCAAACTGACAGGAATAGCCAGGAGAGTAAATACTACAGAAGCAAACAGTGTAAAACAAAAACACCCAGGAGAAGACAGATGAGAAAGGAGAGTTCCAGAAAGATCTTCCTACTTCTAAAATTCATTTATTTGTTTATACATATACACGCAGACAAGATAAAATCCTAGACTGGGTTATATGCTCTATAGGCTACTATGTCCCAACACTTTACAAATTTTTTTTACACTGTATTTATTCTGTTTACTTGGTTAACTGAGCACCTTCCTAGTCAGACTGCAAACATTTTGAAGGCAAGAAACACATATGTGTTGTTCATCGTTAGAATCATTGCATCTTGCCCAAGGAGGCACTCAGTAAAAGTTCAAAAATAGGGCTTTGCAATACTAATTTGTATTTTTCTTTGAAATTTTTACCTAATACTTCCCATAAATATGCCTTGAATATAAAACATATTTGTGTGTGTCGTACCTTTACTGCATGTAATATTTTTGTTTCTAAATTTTTACTTTCTTTTTAATGTGGAAGTCTCAGTATTTACTAAAATTACATAGCTATGCTATTTGCCATAATAATGCTGACCACATCTTTAGGAAAATACAGTTGTCTCATTCACCACACTTTGTGTCATATGTTAATTTTTCTATTATTTCTTTTCTTTTGGAGTCTGTTGTTCTTTTTGTTTGTAAAACAGTATACTTGATGCTGCAACCGTGGCTTTTTGCCATGCATTCTTAGTAGTTCTTGGAACATTTGGTTTAGGAAGTAGGATAATTAGTATATAAACATTGTGTAGCAGAACTACTCTAATTAGTGCCTTTTGGCTGGGATTGAGTGATAAACAAAGTAAGATGCATGTTAACATTCATTCTAAGTTTATAAAAATTCTGTTAAGGACCTATGGGACAGCACACCACAAGCTATATTGAATATTGTAGTAGTTGAGACCATGAGGAAAAGTTCCATCATCTCAATTTAATAGTCTCTATTAATAAATTAGTTAACCCTGCAGACTTTCATTAGTTTTAATTATTCAGAAATCTTAAATCTAGCCATCCAATTATATTCCTAATAACTTTTCACATCTTTATTGAAACTTTTCCTCTTTAATCTACACCTGAACACATTTCTTTATGTTCCTGCAATCTACTAGTTAAAAGAAGAGCATTGATTGAAACCATCAAAATGAAATAGATTAAAAACCAGGTACAGATGCAAAATATTTTCTCTTACTTTATGGGGCCTTCAATTTTCTTTAATTGAATTTACTGTTTAAGTCCTTTACTATTGAAAAGCACTCCTTATTTTTGAAGTATAAATAATCAGAACATTTTTCCCATTAAGATGTTGTCCTGTCGGTCCACATTATTCAAGCTGCTATCTACATACAGACAGATAATTTTTTATAGAGAGTGAGAACAGAACTTTCTGCTAGACAGCTCATTTTTTACGGGCACTTTCAGTTTCAGTTTGGAGCTAGGGTATGAAGTCAAGGTACTAGTTCTTAGGAATCTCATTTGTAGAATGTTGGTTGTCAGAAACTTCTTTGTGATTAATTTCCTTGTATGAAACTGATGAAAACAGAAAGCAAATATCTTTTAAAAAGTAGAAAACTTAATAAAAATTTGTCAAAGAAATAGAAATGATAATCAAAGCTTTCCCTAAATTTACACTTGAAATACACACTTGAGTAAACAGATATACTTCCCCAAGTTGAATAAGTTAAACAAGATAGTTCTACTAAACTTTCAAGAGATACATCTCCTGTCTCATGCAGATAATCAAAGAAAGAAAAAAAATTGACTTGAGGGAATGCTTTCTGGCTAATTTTGCAAGACTTGTACAACCTTAAGTCCAAAAGAATAGTACAACAAAAGAGAATCATAGGTCAGTCTTTTACAATTGTTTAAGTGTGGGGAATTCTAAATGAAATGTTAGCTAATTCCAACAGACTTTTTAAAAACACAGTTATTTTATCTCTGGAGGGCAAGGATAGCTTAACATTAAAAAAAAAAGCAATGAAATTAGATTAATGGTGAAAATATATAATAGACAAAAAACTACATAATTATCTAAAAGAAGATTTTCAAAGTATTTGATAAAATTTAACACCAATTTATGACTAGTAGTCATAAAGTTGAGAAAACTAGAAGTAGAAGGAAACTATGATTGATTAAGTTTAAATACTAAAGCCTATAGCAAATATCAAAACTGAATCTTTGAACTTTAAACAAGTTTTAGACAAAGCAAGACAATTATACTTAAAGACCGATATTCTTGATATAGATCCGGCTAATCCAAAAAGGAAAAAAAAGTGAAATAAAGATGGACAGAGAGAATAGGGGGAAGAGAGAAAAACAAAACAGTCTTTATTTGGAGATTATGTGATGTCTACACAGACATAGACAAAGCATTAGAACTAGCAAAAGCAACTTATATACTTTCAGAAATCAATAGTTTTGTTTTTCTACACTAGCAGTAACTACAGTCTAAAGTTCATAGTAGTTATAAAAATTATAATGCATTTAGGCATTAACCTAAAAATGGGTAACAGCTTTATAAAACTTTATAAAACAAATTGTAAAAATTTACTAAAGGATATAAATGAAAGCCTGAATAAATAAAGAGCTATAACATGTTCATTGGTAGGGCACCTAACTCAAAGATGTCAATTCTCACCAAATGCAATTCCAATTAAAATTTTAATGGGATTTAGGTGGGGGGAAGGTGGGAAGACTCAAACTGACTGTGATGAAGAATAAAAATCCACAGATAGCTAAGCCTGTTTTGAAATGTATCTAGAAGAAGAATGATATTTTGATGAGATTTTAATCGATATTAATAGAAGTAGTTTGGAACTGGCACAGAAGCAGTTGGACTAATGGAACAGAGGTCAGTGCTCAAAAATACTCAACATGGGGAAGACGTGTGTTGCTTAATAGGCTCTTAGAAAGACCTGTTTGCTAGATGAAACAAATAAATTTGGACCCCTCCCCCACATCATGTACTGTATGAAATCCAGAGAGAACAAAGACCTAAAAGTGACAGGTGAAACTGTAGAGCCAATCAAAGAAAATGTTAGAGAAGATCTTTGTGGCCTCGGTATATGGAAGAATTTTAACTCTACCCCTAAAGCACAAGTATCAGGGATAAATTGGTAAATTTACAATGGCAAAACTAAGGATTTCTATACAGTGAGTTCTAGGATAAAACAAACTTCACATGACAGTGACAGACTGGAAGCAGGTATCTCTAACGTCAAAGCTGAGAAGAGATAAACATGTGGACTCTATGAGAACTGCTTGCAAATTCAAGAATAAGAAAGGGAAACAAATCTATAGATAAAAGCAAAGTTATTACTTACCACATCTTGGAAGGAGCCTCCTGAATGGCCGAGTGCATGAAGAGATATTCAACATTATAAGTAATTAGAGAAGTGCTAATTAAAATAACAGTAACATATCACTTCATACCCATCTAATTGGAAAAACCATTTTTTGAAAACTCAATAGGTAAATAAAAATGAAGGATGAAGATTTAGGGTAATGGGACATTTAAGTACCCCTGGTGGAAATCTAGACTGATGCAGCTTGTCTGAAGAGCAATCCCATAATCCATAGTGAAAGTATGAGTATAACTTGTTACTCAGTAGTCCCATATCCGTGGACATACTACAGTGAAACACAGCTCAGGTCTATAATGGGGTCTACTCCAGGATGTTTACCTCAGAGTTGTGTCTGGTAGAGTTGAGGACAAAGTGTCTGCCATTAGGGGAATGGTTACAATCTGATAGATGTATCCTGTGGCACACTCTGTAGCCATCAGGAGCAGTAACGTAACTGCTGGCCATGCCCTCCAGCCAGAGACCCTTGTGAACACATACTATAGTGGAACAAATTGGATTTATTGGATTTATTACTTGTAGGGAGGGGGTAACCCCCACTGTGGGGAACTGTGGAACATCTCAACAAGAGGATGTTGGGAAGCACTTACAAGATCTGAACTTGTGTTAGGTGATTGGTGTGAGGATTAAAGGTGAGACTTTGCTTTGACTTGGATATTGTCAGAAAGCAGAGGTAATTCTAGGATTGGTTATCTTAAATCATCTATGAGGAAGGAAGAATAGAATGAGGCAAAGCTGTAATTGACAGAAATAACAGTCACTCTTACTAGCAGGGATACAGAATTGGGTTGTTTTTGTGGCTTGGACAATGTTCATATTTTGTCTTTATTCAAACATGATTATGCAGTGGTCTTGTGTTTGTCTTGATTCATTATGGGCACAGAGAGGCCTTTTCTGATGTTGATGTTTTGTGAAATGGCTTATGTTTAGCAGAACACCAACCAAGTGTCAGACCAGCTTGTAATAGAATGAAGGCCTTGCTGATAATACTGAGCCAGCTTCTAGATGTACTTTTTCTTTTGCAGGCTAAAACAACACAAAGAGAACTTAGAAACCTGATAGATTATTGTTTGTTTAAAAAGATAGATTATTGAAAAGGGCTGACAACAAGATGTATGACATAATATTATTTATGTAACTCAAACAGAAAAAATGAAACGATATGTATTATTCAAGGATAAATATATATATAAGGCCCTTTACCAAACACATACGTTTTCATCTTTATTGAGGATGGAGGGAAGGGACCAGTGGCCAGATACTAAAAGGAAACATTAAGTAAAAGAGGAACCTCATAACAGTGAGCTACAGCTTGAAGATTATAATAATTCAGTCTCAGCAACTAAATCCAAAAACCGGTCTCTACACCAGCAGAAACAGTAAAGGCAAGAGTGGGAGGCCGTGGCCCAAATTCTTATTTGAATTTACTGCTGTAGGAGGTGGGGGAAAAGTAATGCTTTCTTTAAGGTTTTTCCGAAATCTCTTTTATTTCCCGCATCAAGAATGAGCTACTGTAATGATAGCATGTTGATACTAGTTGAAATAAAGCCTGCCCCCCCCCAGCATAAAATGAGAGCATTAGTATTTTATGTGGGAACTTGATTCAACTTTAAACATACCCAAAAGCTTTGCATTAAAACAACAAAACAAAACAAACCCTCCCCTTCATATTAGTTGTAGAAAAAGCTAGTTTATTGCATTTCAGGTAAAAGATTTCTTCATAAGCCTTAAAATTAGTGTGTTAATATCTTAAGAGTACTTCTTAACTAGAAAAGAGCTTTTGAGAAGTAAAGAGACTTCCTATCTCCCATTCCCACCCCCAGCCTCTAATCAGGGATTCTTTAAAAATAAATTTCCTAGTTTCTTGAATGAATTTCCTTCAACTTCTGTAATAAACATTTAGAGATAGTATTATAGGTAGTAAGAACAAAGATTCTTTAATTTAGGAAGGGAAACTTAATTTTTACCTAAACACTTTCCTGCTCAGTTCTAAAGTGAACATGTTTAGGTGTATCTCCTGAGGTTCTTGTTAGGCTTTACTTTGCCCTTTCCAGTGTTTCCAGCACACTGGGCCCCCATGGCTTCCTAGGCATGTTTTCAAGATAAGCTTAATATACCTATGAAGGGCACGCTGCCTCTCTGTCTTGTCTTCTAATAGTTCTTATTCTTATTGGCTGTGTTTTGGAACATGTGTTTTGGTGTTATTTTTGAAACATTTGTTCTCTTACGTAATTTTATAGTCAGGCAGGGGCAATGGATACTATGATTTTTTTTAATTTTTATGTAAATTCCAGTAGTTAACATAAAGTTTAATATTAGTTTCAGTCTGTTTCTTGGTTAGCCTCTCTCTCTCACTCTCTCTCTCTTTTTCTTTCTCTCTCTCTTTCTTTTTCCCCTTTGCTCATTTGTTTCTTTCCTTAAATACCATATATGAGTGAAATCATATGGTATGTATCTTACTCTGACTATTTCACTTAGCATAATACTCTCTAACTCCATTCATGTCATTGCAAGTGGCAACATTTCATGCCTTTTATGGCTGAGTAGTATTCCACTGTGGAGATATATATACCACATCTTCCATTCATCAGTTGATGGACATTTGGGCTGTTTCCATAATTTGGTTATTGTTGATAATGCTGCTGTAAACATCAGGGTGCATGTACCACTTTGAATTAGTGTTTTTTTATTTGAGTAAATACCTAACTAGTGTAATTGCTGGGTCATAGATTAGCTCAATTTTTACTTTTTGAGGAACCTCAATATCATTTTCCAGAGTGCCTGCACCAGTTTGCATTCCCCCCAAAGGTGCAAGAGTGTTCCCTTTCTCCACATCCTCGCTAACACCTATTATTTCTTGTGCTGTTGATTTTAGCCATTCTGACAGGTGTGAGGTGATATCTCATTGTAGTTTTGATTTGTATTTCCCTTATAATGAGCTTCTTTTCATGTATCTGCTGGCCATGTGGATGTCTTCTTTGGAGAAATGTCTATTTATGTCTTCTCTCCATACTATGATAGTTCTTATGTCATCTAATCTTATTAATTCATCTAGTTATCTGAACTTCATTAACATTATAGGAACAAGTATATAATTTAGTCTGTAAGCATCCCAAACCCTAAAATTAGTTTTTAAGGGTAATTATTCTTTATTACACTACCTTTATAAATCCCTGTCAGATCCCTGGGTTTCTTCCATGTCTGCTAGAAAATATAACAAATTTTGATTTAAGAAACAAACATACCTCCATTTACATTCTTACACAATGCCCCAACTGGTGCATTACTCTGGAATTTCGCTTATTAAAACAGAAGTTATGATATCTCTGTATTGTGTAAGACCTCTTTTTTCTTGGGAAAAAGCACATTGTTTCCAGTAGAACTTACTCATTCAGACTTCTGGTTTTGATCTCCTGAAATATCTATGTGTTTCATCTCTAAAACTATTTAACAAATTTCACATTTGTTTTATGTAGATAGGGTTGTATATAAATTATTGTAATTCACGTTTTCGTGTAAAACAGTATGAAGAACTATAGCTTGCAACCTCTTTAAAACCCATAGCATGACGGACATACTGCCTTTGTAATAAAGAATAGTAAGAATAACATGTTGCTGCAAGCATACAGAATACTTTTTAATTCCACATGCCCCTGTACTTCATTAATACCTGCTGATAGGCTTCCCACAGCTGCATATGGTCCATTCCAGATTCTGAAACTTGGTTGCATTAAAATGTGAGTGAAAATGCTTGAACTGCCTTTGACCTTTTGGAATAAAGGGAGCGAGTGGACAGCATTATGATTTTATTCCCCTTACCCCCACCCAACTAGCTTGCCTTCCAAGACCTATTTATGTTCTTTATATCCCCTGCATCCTTGGGCCTAGCATTATAAAGCACAATGAGAAGCCCCCCCCCGCCCAAAAAAAAGAACATCTTTAGAGAAACTCTTTTCAAATTAGTGTACCTATATGGACAAGGACTGTAGGCAGTTTTTCCTGCAGATGCTAACAATCTGGAAGAAGGAGTAGAATAGGAGCAGACAGGTTGCCTCCTCACCTAAATTTCTGAATGTTGTGGGGCGGGGGTTGGGTTTTTTTTGTTTGTTTGTTTTTTGGGTTTTTTTGTTTGTTTGTTTTGTAAAATCTTCAAATCATCAACTCACACACCACACTTTAAGTAGGACTTTATTTAGTATCTCCTTATCAGGACTGGAACTTGACACAATTTTCCATACATGTGCACACACACATAATAAATGTCTCCCTCTTGAAACTGCTATAAGAATTAGTGCTTACAGTGTTGGGTATTCTGTTAAAATCATTAACTTGAAATACTGCTCTTTCCAAGGGAATTTTATCAGAAAGAATATAAGGTGTTTTGAGCATGTGATTCCAAAGGAAAGGGAAAGCTAATAAAGAACTTAGTAGTATAACCACTGATTTAACTATTTTACAGGTACAATTTGGAACTAAAGTAGTTTTTTTTTTTTTTTTTTTAAAAAGCTACCTTAGCCACTGTGGTGGTAGGAGACAGATTTAATATTTATAGAGGTTCATATGCGGTACCTTTGTCTTTAAAAGTAATTGTGGTTGGCACTGTAGTAGGAAGTCATCTTGGGTTACTACTGACAACTAATATCCAATGTTTCTAGTGGGTGTGGGCCAGAATTTGATTTGTTTTTTGAGGAGGTGATTATTTATCTATTTAGGGAAGGTAAGTTTTATTTTTGGCATTCATACTAGAATTCTCTATCCTGGTTCTTGTGTTTTGCACATTATAGATTCTCCAATAGAAATTTCTGATAACACAAGTGTATAAAATCAGAAAATAGTTCACTTTAAAATATTTTAGTGTTCTGAAGGAGAAAAGGGTATTGTCTTTAATTCCTTCTTTATGGAGAAGTTTTAACTACATTTTAAAATTATCCTTTATTACCTGATATACTAATGTGTATGGGTGGTATTCTTTTTGTTCCTCTGTCTCAATATCTCTGCTTTTCTTTAAAATGAGGGTCTGCAAACTTTTTTTGTAAAGGCCCAGATAGTACATATTTTAGGCTATGCAGGCCACATACGGTCTTTGTTGCATCCCCTCCCATGCCATCATCTTTTCCTGCTCTTTATCCTCCTCCTCTGTTTTTTTACAACCTTTTAAAAATATAGAAACCATTCTAAGCTTGAGTGGCCTACAAAAGCAGAGTTTGACCCACTGACTGCTTTAAGTGAGCCCCTAGTTTCCAAACCCAGTTCTGCCCAAGCTCACTGGTGATTTGGGGCCATTGGCACGTTTGGCTTTGGCTTCTCTGACCCTTTTATGAAGAGACCCTAAATGTCTTCCAGCTTACATGGTCTATGAAATACCTATACATCTGCTTTTGTTTTTTCATTTTAAGTACATAATGTAGTTGTTACAGAGTTTAGCTGTGCTTCAATTACATTTCATTAACGCCCGGGTTAGTATCATCTAGGGCTAAGCTATCTGGCATGTGAACTCAGTGTTAGAAAGTCTGAATTTGAGTCCTTGATTTGCCACTGACTAGATTCTGGTCTCAGGCAAGCCACCAGACCACTCTAAGTTTCAATTTCCTCTTCATCAAATGAGGAAATAACACCAACTCTGCCTACCTCTTAAAATTGCTTAATTTTTTCTAATTGAAATGGAGATACTGAAAATGCTTTGTAAACTAAAAGACATAAAATATTTTATTTTATTTTTTTATTTTTTTTAAAGATTTTATTTATTTATTTGACAGAGAGAAATCACAAGTAGATGGAGAGGCAGGCAGAGAGAGAGAGAGAGAGGGAAGCAGACTCCCTGCTGAGCAGAGAGCCCGATGCGGGACTCGATCCCAGGAACCTGAGATCATGACCTGAGCCGAAGGCAGCGGCTTAACCCACTGAGCCACCCAGGCGCCCAAGACATAAAATATTTTAAATCATTCTTTTAAGCTCAATGCTTTTTATAACTGTGAATTTCCCTAGAATTTTTTATTACAGGAAAAAATGTTTTTAATTTAAAACCACTAACTTAAATAACAGTAGACAATAAGGCCAATAGTTCTTAGTATAAGATTTGGAGAAGAGTAGACCTTCAAATGCCTAGTTCTTCAAGGTATCAGTAACTCTTTCAAACCAGATCTAATACTTAGATTTTGATTACATTATTCCTTTTCTAATGGTATCAGGTGTTTTCTAGAATATAGATAACATAGTTCTTAATATAATGCCTTGCACATGGTAACCTCTCAAATATTTGCTGACTTTCTCTAGGACCTTAGTCTGCTTTGGCATCAGATGTTCCTATTCAACCTCTCAGCTATAAATAATTGCATTTTTATACTTGGAGTATAAAATTGTTGGCTTTCCTTTCTTCATAGTTGTTATTGAATTCTCCACAGATGTTTGCTCCATTCCCTCAATAGTTCTCCTTTCTTCTTTCTTCAGTGACAGAAGAATGGAAAGAAAAATATTCCTAAGACTGGACAAGTTTTAACAATTACAAGATAGTTAATTCCCAGTTTGCTCTTTTTCTTAACCCTCCCTCGCATCAGTTTTTTCCATCAAAAGCCACTTTAAACCAATTTTCTTGTAATAAAAACTATACCTTGGTTAATGGAAGCTAATCTGAGTGGGGGCAGGTGGGAAGGAAACTCTAGAAATCCGAGATACTTAGTTTTGTGATATATACAACTTAAAGAGGAAAAAAACAGACTGACCTGATTCTGTGCTCCTCAAATCTGACTATACATTAGAATCATCAGATGAACTTTGAAAAACCAAGGATTTCCTGGCCCTGATGCAGACTTACTGAATCAGAATCTTTGAAGGAGTCAGGCCTAGGAAAATGTATTTTTAAAAAGACTCAGTTTGAAAACCAGTAAAGTAGTTGCTAGCATGGTCTTTAGGGTAGGACACATGTAAGTTTGAATTCTGGCTCTGTTATTTACTACCCATATAAATTTGAGCAAATTATTTTATCCAAAAAAGTAAAGATAATAATAAATTTTATGTTGTAGAAGTTTTCAAGGATTAAATGAGATAGTATAGCATTTAAGGGCTTGACACATAACACCCAATAAATTGTTTATTATTGTACATAACTGTAGTATTATTTTTCTTACAGATCCTGTATTTCTTAGAAAAATGATAAACAATTTAAATTTCGACTACAATTTTACTTGAATTAGAATTTGGATACAAATTTATCTCATCACAATCTCATGTTAAATTAGTTCTGCTACCTGTGAATTTTCACAATTGCCTTAATAAAAATATCAAGCTATATATTCACTCTGTAGTTTTCTTATGAAAACTGGGCACTTTTTATAGTAGTAGCAAGTACATGCTTCCAGTAGGCCGAGGAGAATAAACCTGTCCATTTGGCAGAAACAACTACTTCGAATTCTAATCTAATGCAGTAAAAAAAAAATTTTTTTTTTTTTTTGAAAAGAAAGAGTACATTTTTTTAATGTTCCTTGCTTGATTTCCATAAGGCCCAACTTGATTTTTTTTTTTTTTTTTAAAGACTAAAGCCATAGCTGAGTCAGGGGAAGCTAATACATGTGAGAATATGGGATATGGATGCTAATTTTAGCAAACATTTAGTTTTCTTTAAAAAACTGCTTTCAAATATTATAGCAGAAGAAATAAATTATATGTCAGTTATATGTGTTAAGTATCTGTATAGACTTCTATAGTTTTTAGCATCCTAAATATTGTGAGATCCATTAAGAAGATTTTTACCCTATTATGTTTGCCCATACTTTGAGGAAATAAGTCCATTCTTATTTTTCATGCTTCATGCATTATGCCATGCTAAGTATTGTCTTGCTTTAAAAAAGAAAAAAATCATTGGCCCAGTAGTTTGGATGTGTTCTATGAAACAATGAATTTCCTACCACAGTTATGTACTAAGAGGATTCCATTCAGTACGGTCTAATATAACCATTGCTAAAATAAAAATAAGCAGTGAAAAGCCATTATAAAATAGCCAGTAATGTTAGTTCTTTGTGTTAGAACAATAAATTCCTAGGCATAGCTGTATAAATTACTGTATCAGTTTAATTTGGCCAAGTTAAAGCTCTAGTTTATGGCAGAGGCAAGCTTAAAACTCTGGTCTTCTGGTGGAAGGTATCCCTTTATTTAGAGGATGAGGGGCCTCAGTTATAACAATTTGGTGCTCACCGCTTCCAGGAGATGGATTTGGTTGATGGATTCTTAGAGACTATTGAGACCAGGTATTTGAAGAATTAGAATAATATTAGTAATAACAGTTAACCTTTATTCGGACACTGAGTTGGTGTTTTACCAACTTCTAATTTAATTTGTATTCAGTCACCTTATGAGATACTGTTATTATGTCTATTTTAGAGTTTATTATCTACCTAATATTAATAATTTTGTAACATTAAAAACAACCATAATATTAAGCATTATTAGAGTAGCTACTGTAGGACCTCGTATTTGACACTGCCCTTTACTTTGTATTTTACACATTATTTCATTTAACAGGATGACCTTATGAGAATATAAGTATGAATATTCACATTTCAGACATACCTCCTGACACTAAACAGTTACAGTAACTTACCCAAATTCATATAAACTGAGGTTTGAACTCAGGTTTGATTCCCAATTTCATTCCCAGTCCCACAGCATTCCTCTTTAGAGCTATACTCAGTAAAAGTGGCATTACTTGGGCAATAGGGTAAGAGTGTCAGAGCAGGACATCCTCTCTTCTTAAACAGGTAGGAGTTTGCCCAGTTGGTATGCTTTAATATTCTAAGATAAAAATATGTCACGGTTTTACTGTTGTCCAATTGTAGAAAGTCAGTTTAGAGCTACAACACAAAAGGACTTTTAAAAGTTACTGGAAGCTAAGTGTTGTATTGGCTTTCTATGAATTACTCAGAAATCTTCTCCAGGTATGATTTTCTCCAGGTAAGATTGCTGAATTACTCAGAAATATTCTCCAAGGGGTCTTTTGTTAGGTGAAGTTGGAACATAGATTCAAAATGCTAAGCTTTGGCTCTTTTGTAGCTAATCTGATTAAACATTTAAAGTCTCACATTCAGGGACCAGGGCTCAGTTGGTTAAGTAACTGCCTTCTGCTCATGCCTTCAGGTCATGATCCCTGGTGTCCTGGGAAAGAGGCTTGTGTTGGGCACTGTACTCAGAGGGGAGTCTGCTTCTCCCTCTCCTTCTACCCTGCCCCAACGTGTGCTTGCTTGTTCTCTCTCTTGCACTCTCTTTCTCAAATAAATAAATAAGTAAAACCTTTTTAAAAAAATAAAGTCACAAATTCATGATAAGGATGTAATATCAAGAGGCTTCCAGGTGGCTCCATTGGTTAAGCATCTTCCCTGGACTCAGGTCATGGTCCCAGGGACCTGGGATGGAGCCCCACATCAGGCCCCCTGCTCAGTGGGGAGTCTCCTTCTCCCTCTGCCTGCTGCTCCCCCATGCTTGTGTACTCTCTCTCTCTCTTTCTGTCAAATGAATACATAAAATCTTTAAAACAAAAGAATGTAGTATCAGAATTTTTATAGGTTTTAATAATTAATAACATAGTAGCCCGGGAAATGCTGTGTAAGAATTATTTCGGAGACAGATCATACATATTTCTATTTTAGTTCACAACTGCTAATGATATGCTTGATACTGATAATATATTGATTCATCTTAGATGGATATTATGACTACAGAATAATTAAAATAAGGGATGATCTTAACAAAAAGCAGTGGAAAACCGAATAAAAATTATTAAGGATAGAAGTTTTGCTTTTACTTTTCCAAGATCATGGTTTTTCAGAACATGAGATGGTTCCACATTATTATATTCTGCCTAAGACGCTTTTATTTACTAAAATATACCTTTTAGTAAGTAATTATAACATGTTCCGGTAGAGGTTGGTGGGCATGTCAAAGCTGGATGCTTCATTTTCTTTAATGGTAATGTGCTTTTCTGATTTGTAGGCTTTTGTTTTCTAAAATCTAATAACCTTATAAAAGATACATCATTTTTAATTTGAACTCTAGTTGGAGTGTCTAACCGAATGCCTTCAGACATGGTTTGTAGTTTTCCTTTAAGTTTCATTCTTTAAAAATATTGACCTTTAGGATCATGAAAGGAAAATAATGAAAACTGTATTTATGAAAAGTAGTAAAAGAACTGAACATGTATGTCTTTAGGGATGAGGAATATGAAGCCTTTTGAGATGTTCCTAAAAACCCCACATGCTATTTGACCATTTAAAAATGGGAGTACAGGGGCGCCTGGGTGGCTCAGTGGGCTAAGCCTCTGCCTTTGGCTTAGGTCATGATCCCTGGGTCCTGGAATCAAGCCCTAGCATCGGGCTCTCTGCTCAGCAGGGAGCCTGCCTCTCTGCCTACTTGTGATCTCTCTCTCTGTCAAATAAATAAATAAAATCTTTAAAAATAAATTAAAAAATAAAAATAAAAATGGGAGTATAGGTGTGGGTGGGTGGGTGGGTGGTGTGCAGAACATGTATCTGCAAACTCTGATGAATGGCACCTGCTGGCATGTGAGAGGAGCACCACTTGTGATTGCTGAATTCTGCTTTTGACCAGGAATATGCTGAGATTTTAAATGTTCTCTTTGTAATTAGAGTATTAAGGAGATAGTACCATCTTTATTTATGAAGAATATTAATAAATGTTCTCTTGGATATTTCTATTTGAAGCTTAGAAAATTCTGGCATCAAAATTATATTTATTACTGACTCCAAGTAATAATTGAATTATTTTATCAATTGTATCTAAACTAAAGATCCTCCACAACTCTTTATGCTCTAAGGAAAAAGGCTGAATTTAATATTTAAGTTATATATGTAGAAATGTAATATATAATATTTAAATATTAAGATTATTTAAATTATTTAAATACTATTCTTCTGTTCTTTAAGAAAAAAAGAAAGAAATGAAATTACTCTTTTATTCTTATAAATCTTTCGCTTTTATTCCCTATTGTTAAATATATAGAATACAATATTATATAGTCCACATAAATTAAAATTTTGTGTATTTTTAGGATTTATATATTCTTGTATCTGTTCCTTAGTAGGATGGATACATTCCTACAAAGTTTGCTGTGTAGAAACTTTTTATTTGGGTGATTTTTTTCCTCAGTAATTTCCATTATAACGTTAAAAGTATAAGCCATTCTATTTCTGACCTCTAACTATCAAAATCATTTTCTTTATTGAAGTATAGTTGACAAATTATGTTTGTTTTTAAACATCTATATCCTTAAAAGCAGTGACTTTCCCATCCCATAAAATATTAACGACCTTGAAATATTAATAACATTTCTGCAGTGCACTCAAAAGCCAGAATCTTTGGCAGAAAGATTATCATTCTTATTTTTCTTCATGAAGTATTCTTTAATCATTAGACAATCACATGAGCTTTAGTGATTAGGCTACACTTATGCTAGTGTGGAACTACTTTGTCACTTCAAATATTATCTCCAGGTTAACAATATCTTTTCCTTAGTCTTTTTCCTTCCTCAGAACCTACTGATCTTTTCCAAAAGTCTTGACTTGAATTGTTCTATTTTAAAATGCCAGTCATAAAAATTAATTGTGTTTTGATGGTTTATTATATATCAAATCACAAAAGCATCAGATTATGTATCATATACATACGATATTATATCAGATTGTAGTTAGGCATCATAATAGGTGTGGACTATTAGATGTTGTACTGGGCCCCCAAGTTCTGAGGATCAGCTAGCCCTTGCTCTCTAGAACAATGCTGAGACAGTTGACAAGTATCTTAAATTTGCAGCTTTATCAGATAAATTACTATTCGTTATTCCTAAATGCACATCCTTCTTACAGGCTTAAGTATATGAGATAATTTCTGTAAAACTACTAAGGAACCAAATATAGTTGTTGGTTATGGCTGTCATGACTTCATGTCATTCTTCCCTGGGTCACACTTCCCCGTTTTTTCCAAGGACTTTCTGGAGCTTTTATATGCAGCTTCAAAAATACATTTGTTTTTCTCAAATCAGTATATCGCACACTTGTAATCAATATAACATTGTATGTCAGTAATTTTAAAAATAGCATTGTGTTGTGTTGTTTCAGATTAACTCAGCAGCTGAGCAGAGAGGTGAATGGCTGCAAAATGTTAAGAAATGCTGAGACTATTGCACAGATGCTTTTCCAGTGTCTTTCTTACATGAAAAATGTTCTTGTATTTATCTTTCTAGTAGTGTCACTGTAACCCATTTAATAATATATGAAAGAGAGGATCTTTTAGGTGGAATAAATAAAATGGGCAGAGGCAAGTAGTTGAAATTGCTTATTACTCCCCAACTTTTCTTTGAACATCACCCTATGTAAAACTATATTAATATAAAATAGCAGAAAAGTAATATTAAATATGAATCATCCCTGGTATTCCTGGCCAGGCTTGTTTATTGGCTTCTTGATATAATTTCTGAATTTTAGAATCCAAATATTAGTATGTGCTTAGTTAAATATTTTTGAAAATTTAAGATTCAGAAATTAGCGATCTATATTTGGTTTCTGGATTAAAATTCTAAGCTCCCAAACACAGCTTTATGTAACAGTCTCCCTCAATTTTACTAATTTACCATGTAAGGAAGGGTCTTAAGATCTCAGGAGCCAATTAATTGAAGTTAAACCTTATGCTCCAGATCCTTTGATTCAGGAAAATGATTATGTACATATCGCCATTGCTTTGCCTTTGTACCTTATTTCCCCTTCATGGAATGCCCTGCCTGCTCTCAGCCTAGTGAGCCCTGGCTCATCCAATAAAACACAGTGTAGGTGTCATATGTGTCCCAGTCTACCTTTCTGCCCTTCTCACACCTCAGAGATACCCAGATCAAGTTGTTAACAACAGGTAGATGCTTTCCCTTTGCACACATATAATAATATGGACTATCCAGTATAACTATACCCTGAATAAGTTTCTTGCCACTGTTTCTCTCTAATTCCCTGACCATGCCTGCTCACTTTGGCTACCACCTTAACCTTCATTCCTGATTGCTGTCTTCCCCTTGTCTATACCAACCTTTTGCCTTGATTACTTCTACCAGTTGGGTCTGAGTTCCTTTTAATCTTACCCATTTGCTAAAGTAATACATTCTTCCTAGATAATAGTCTCAGGATAGTATAACAATACTGTATTCTCTTTTTTATTAACATATAATGTATTATTTGTTTCAGGGGTACAAGTCTGTGAATCATCAGTCTTACACAATTCACAGCACTCACCATAGCATATACCCTCCCCAATGTCCATCACCCAGCTAGCTACCCCATCCCTCCCACCCCCTAAAATGCGCATCAGTTTAAATGTTTAAGAGATGGTAAAGAGAAGCTCCCAATGATGTTGTGTGCGCCAGTAGTTGAAGTAGTGGGTAAATCTCTGCTTCAGTAATAGCACTTTTGGCATCATACCAGCATCTGAATTAATTCCGGAAAAATATGTGTCACGTTTTGTTTCATCAGTTTTCCATCTCAGCATTAACGATCGAGGCAAAAAATAAAGCAGTGTATCTAACCTCATCTGATTTCATGGTCATGGCCAGATTTCACAGAGATGAATAGAGGACTTTGAAGTATCACTTTTCTAGTTAGATTTCCATCTTTCCTGTGTATGTTTCATAGAGCCAGCAGAATGAGAAAGGGTCTGAAGGGTACCTCTATCTTTTCTTCCTCCTCCTCCTCCAATGAAAAGACTTCCTCTCGTAGATTAGTGGTTGGTGTTAATAATACCAGTATTCACAGGAATAAAAGAAGAATTGATGACGCCTGAAGGAAGTCAGGTGCTACCCTGGGTAAGTTTATCAGATAGAATCATGACTTCTATACTGTCTAGTGATACTGGGGGTATTTTGTTGTTCATATTTGTTACAAAATCCACTCTTTGGTTGTGTGGATATTGTGAAGAATGTTCATAAGACAGAATACTGCCTCAGATTTCTTCAGAATCTATGCTTACGGGATTCATCCCTTAACCCTGCTGCAGAGTGGTTCCATCTCTTTGGTACCTGAAAATTGTGTGAAAGAGTACAGAGATTTAAAAAACTGTTTCCATGCAATATCTGCAGATATGTTACTTTCTACATATTATTCTAATAAATGCCCTCCTCGTGCTATCAGGAAGCACTTTCCACAGACTTCTAACTTGTTCGAGTTATGTATTAGTTATAGGCTGTTTAGCAAAATAATCAGAAAAGTAAAGAAAGAGACATTGTTGTTTGTATTCATTTAGTCATTTTAAAAGTGAAATTACTATTTGACTCATACAAGTGATATTACCACAGAAGAAATATAAACCCTGTCTTTAGATATTTTGGTCAAGTATTATCAACTTCATAATGTTAGCTCAATTCTATGAGAAGGAATTTTCTTTTTGGAACTGCCAGGAGTCAGAGAAGTTCTATGATGCCAACTCTTCCTTACTGTTAGTTTATAGAGAAAGTTTTGCCCCTGAGGAAGAGCTCACAAAGGCTGAATAGGCAAAAACATCTAATTCAGAGGTGAAATGTTAAGAAGCCCATGTGACTATACACATAAGCTATTCTCCAGTAAGAAAATACCTGTTTTGGTAAGTTGATCTCTGTATTTCTTTCTCCTCTGTGTTCTCTCATCCTCTCATATTTTTCCCTTCTCTCCGTTTCTCCCTACCCCCCATCAAACCCCTGCTATGTTCGGATCCATAGAGAAGATAGGATTGTATTGTAGTATGCACTCCCTCCCAAAACTTTAATAGGATCAGTGCCTTTTTTTGTTTTCTGTAATTGTCTTTTTCCTATTACTTTGTGGGTCTTCATATATTCTGATTACTAATCCTTTGTCAGTTATATATGACTCAGATATCCTCTCCCCATTATATTACTGAGCTTTACGCTTTGTTTATATTTTATGTAGTCTTAATTGTAGGGGAATTTTGCACTTTTGTGCAGTCAGATTTATCAGTCTTTTCCTTTTTGTGTTCTTTATGTCTTAAAGAAATCCTTCTGCACACCCAAAATTGTACTTACTAAATGCTTTAAAATTGCCTTTATATATAGATCTTTAATCATTCTGGAGTTTTGATATATTCAGTGCTGCAATAAATACTCATGCATCTCCTCATACAGACTTGCATTGTCTAATCAGAGGCTCCTAGCCACATAGAGCTCTTTAAATTTAAAAGAAAATTGAAGGGAATTTAAACTTCAGTTTTTCAGTCTCACACTAGCCTTATTTCAAGTCCCACAGTCCCTTGTGGTTAATGACCTTTCCGTTGGAACAGTATTGATACAGAACATCTCCATCACTATACTAAGGCATCTTTTGCTCTCTCCTAGTATCTTTACCAGGACCCTTTTCATAGTTGGCTTGAATTGCAGTTTCTCTCCTCCTAGACCCTTTTCAAGAGTGTTGAAAAGGCAGCTAGCTTCTCATCTTCCATTAGCTTCTTCTATGAATTAGAGCTGCTCCCAGGTGAAAAGCTGCCCTAAATACAGGACGCATCCCTGTAGTCCTCCTTCTCCCATTATTACTTGTTAGTTTTCTGATTCCTTCAATTAAATGTTTTTCCTCCCGTTTTTCTAGTTATTCTGAGTGAGCCAGAGGGTTTAAATTACCCAGATTCTCCATTTTTCAGAAATGCAAGCTACCCAGCATTCAGGCTCACATTTATTCCTTAACTAAAATATTGTTCATTTGTATAAAAGTTTGATTCTTTTACCCTTAATCTGGAGCTAACTATATTTGAATTAAATATTTTATTTTTAAGTCAATATGTTTTTCTTTCTAAATCCAAATCTACTTTTTTATCCTACCTTTAATTAGGCCTGTTTGTCAAGTAAACAAATTGGTTCATTAAAAAATATACCAATCCAGCATTAACTTTAAGCATAAACATAAATTAGAATATCTGCTTAATATTTCTGAGGTACTTGTGAATAAATAAGTCTCGGTTTTATCTGAAAAAGAACGTTGTTCATTTCTTTTTACATGTTTTGCTTGCTTGCTCAACTGTTGAACAACTTTAATTCTTCTGATGATCCCAGTAATACAAGTGGTCTTGGAAACCTGAAGCTTCTAGTAAAACTTTGCTAAAACATGATTTTGTGATGTGAATTATAAACTTTGCAGATTAACACAGTGAGGACAATCCAGCTTGCAGCATTAAAAGCTAAACTGCCTGATACTGATTTCAATAAGGCTATTGTTAATGCAAGTGCATGTTAACATCCTTAGTGACATTAATGCAGTACTACTGACATTAAAATAAATACTCCAGACTTCAGTGCATTCAGAAAGCGTGAAGGAAAGTGAAAACACTGTTCTTAAAGTTTGTTTTTCAAACACTCCCTAATGTTACAATATTTTTATACTTTTATTCAAATGTTTTGCTGGCCTACAATACAATATGCAGAGTATGACTGAAGATAACTGCTATTACTGATTATTGCTAATAAACTTTAAGTTGCTGAATGCTATAATAATAACAAGCTTTACTTTGAAGTACTGCATATCATAGATAAGAGAAAAGCATAATCATTCAATGGCCAATGAATAAATGATTTCACAGTTTAAAGCATTTAATAAGACTGAAATCCATAACAAAGCTGTTCTCTGGTGTACGATTACTAGAGAGGTTCACTAGGTCAGAGTAATAGCAAGGAAGATTGGTCTTAATATCCAGTATGCAGTGTACCTTTGTCTCTTAATCAAAATGTGAAAAAGTACACAAAATACAGACTTGTACTTTCATCAAGACTTAAACCAGAGTTGACATCTTTAAAATATGCCTCAAAATTGAGAAATATAGAAATGTCATCACTTACACAAATAAGAAAAAATAACCTTATAGAGCCCATCTGAATCATTCCTGAAAACAGACCACACACAAACTTAACATTTTAAGCCAAGAGGGCTTTAACATATAAAGGGGGAAAAAGAGACTTAATGGCATCAGAACTAATGTCCCCTGAGTATTGAATGGAAAGGTATAGTGTAATAGGGCAAGTATTCTTCCGTCAACCTGTCAGATTACTCTCTACTGTTTCCTAGAGTGAGAAAGTAATTAAATCTCTATACTTCATTGAATCACAAGGCTCTATTAAGCAACAATTTGAAATGACCATATAAAATGTCTTATTATATATGAACTGTAGTCTTGGATAAACTAATCATCAGAAGTCTTTTTATAAGGTAACTTACAGTTGTACGGTTTTTATGTTAATATGTAACTCACAGGCTGCTTTATGTTTTAGCATATTTTATAAATGATTCTTGGAAGTTTTAAAGAATTTGTACAATTCATTATTTGTTCTTGGGTGGCTTTGGGGATTTAAAGGGCATGAGAATGCCAAAGGGAATCATCTGCTTTCCTGCCATAAGAAAAAGTAGCATTAGTGGAGAGAAAGCATGTTTGATGTAAGAGCTAGATAAAAACTCACTGAAACCTCAGGATTTCTTTTTACTTTTTATAGTAGCTTTTTTTTTCTTTTAGGAATTTATGCACATCCTCAACAGAGAAACTATGAACTTTCTGAACTTTAAAAAAAAATTTATTTATTTATTTGACAGAGAGTGAGAAAGCACAAGCAGGCAGAGCAGCAGAGGGAAAGGGAGAAGCAGGCTCCCCACTGAGCAGGGAGCCTGATGCAGGGCTTCATCCCAGGACCCTGGGATCACGACCCAAGCCAAAGGCAATCACTTAACCAACTGAGCCACCCAGGCACCCTACAGTAGCTTTTTTTTTTTTTTTTAAAGATTTTATTTATTATTTTTGACAGAGAGAGAGAGATCACAAGCAGGCGGCAGAGAGGCAGGCAGAGAGAGAGAGGGGCGAAGCAGGCTCCCTGCTGAGCAGAGAGCCCGATGTGGGACTCGATCCCAGAATCCTGGGATCATGACCTGAGCCGAAGGCAGCGGCTCAACCCACTGAGCCACCCAGGCGCCCCTACAGTAGCTTTTTGAAGGGTGCTTGATACTGAATTAAGACTGGGCCACTTAAAAAAATATATTTATAGCAAAAGCAAATTTGTGTCAGGGAGTTATATAAAATCTAAGGGGTTTCAAAAATTCAAAAAGATATAGCGGAAATAATATTTCAGTTGCATTTTGATTAACAAGTTCATTTATTTGGATTTTTAAATAATGTCTAAAATTTTTAATACCTATTTAAATTTGATGATCAGCGTATTACCTTAACCATGAGATTTGCTAGTTTTATGGTGATGACAAAAATAAGTTGTTCCTCGGCTCTTGGGCAAGACTGGTACTGATTAACAGAAGTAGAAGTAGTAATGAAAATAATGATCTCTTATAATTAGAATAATACACCTTATTTAATTACCATCTATTTTCCAATTTTCTTTTAGGATACCCCCCATAATATTATTATTCCTAAACAGTAAATAGGGAAAATAAGGCAAAGACAAGTCAAGTAACTATAAATCTTCATCATCCTTTCATTCAATCACTCAATGAATTTTTAATTTCCTTCCTAGATATTAAACTAATAGTAGCTTAATAACAGACACCATATGGTGACTCAGGCAGTTAAGCAAAGCAGTTGACAAAGTAAAACAAAAGCATGAATATTTTACATACTTCTCTCATCACTAAGACATCATGCCAGTTAATCAAGTAAAAAATGTATCAAACCAATTTGTTTTATGTAGAGAAGAATTGATCCAAGACATTCCCTTTTCTCACATTTACTTGCTCTCCTGAGAATTCAGTCCAAATCATGTTAAAGCTAATGGATAAGATATGTACCAAAATGTATCACAAATATAAAGCCACATGAGGTCAGTCTATGATTTTCAAATTTTGTTTTTTTCTAAAATCAAAATACCTTGTTTAAAACTTATACTGAGTAGTATCAGATTCAATTAACAGGTAATACTTTTGCATAGAAGTAGTTCAGTGGAAGAATCTCAATAGTAAATGAATGATGAAAATATGCACATAGAGAAAGGGATTATAAGTTTATATATGTGTAGCATACATTTATGATTTTAAAATCTTGATTACAAAACTGATATAAAATTCAAGTTTAATGACATACTGCATTAAGAATCTTAATCCTCCAAGAAAAGAAAAACAAAACAAAGCCCAGGTAACAGGTTTCTTTTGGTGATGATCTACCAGGTATTACAGATGTGATTTCCCTCTTGTTCTGCTGTCTTCGTGTCCCTCAGTCATCATAGGCAGAGCATCAGTCCAGTGACTCTTCCTGTCAGTATTGGTGGCGACAGCCAGTCTGACCTGAAAAGAAACCAATACTCCTTCCCAACCTGGAAATGCTGGTGATTTATCTCACTGGCTCCCACTCCCTGAAACCCGCCCTCACGCCTACCACCAACAGAAGGTTTGTTTACTTAAAATGCAGAATTCCTCTTTCACATGTAAGAAGATTGGATTCTTTAAATACTAAGTGACTTAACTTAGGTTTCCTGAGCATTTCACATGAAAAGAAAAAGCGTATAATTTTTTTTCCCACATTAGACCATTACTTCTAAACTTTAGAGAATTTCATATGGTGCGTGCTCAATAGGATCTTGGTTTATTTGTTCTTTGTTTTTCAATTATAACCAGATGGGAGAATGAAGAGAATAAAGTGAAAATTACAGAAACATACTTCTGATACTCTTAGTTTGTTACCATCTACTAGTATTAGAAGCAGATAGTATTGGTGACTGTGTGAGTGGTGGGAAGAAGGGAGGTCATGTGTTTGTCGCTCCCTCTTGAACCCATTTATGAAGGCTTTAATGGTCTAGGGCTGTAAATATAAGCCTCAGTGGTCAGAGTTCATGCTTAACCTCTCTGGAGCAGGGCATGCTCCTTCTCTGATAGATCAGGGCTACTCCTTGACCTCTGTGGGTTATAGACATATCATCAGTTCATAGATGATAGGTACATCAAGAGAGCCTGGTTAGGCATATAGAACAAATACAAATCCTGATCCTTCCAGACTAAATATAAAATAATGTAAATGTTAATAATTATACAAAAAGACTTTTATACAGACTGAACTTAGAGAATTTAGATGACCCACAGACACTGAGTGATCTTCGGAATTATGGATAGCATCCTTATTTTGAAATTATGAAAGGAATTATACTGGTAATGTAAAGAGACTGTATAGCTCTAAATAGATGATGCCTCATTAACTTTTCCACATTAAAATTTTAATTTGAGATAAATGCTGCCATATTATAAGCACTAGGTATAATAAATTATAGAATTTTTTTAATGCTATGCCCAGATTTTTTATGTTTTATCTGTTGTCTTTCCTATAAACCCAAAGCCATATATAGACCTATTAATCCTTATGGCAAAGTATGTGCAAATATTTTACCTCCATTTAGCTCATATTTTATGTAGAATATTTGTCTAAACCACACTTTGGCTTTCTTCTGGACCTTTTCAAAGGTATTTTAACATATACATTTAACATTATTCTAAAGGAGTGAAAAATCTCTTTTAGATTCCTTTGCATACCACAGAACACTTTTGTTAATTCCGTGTCCTTACATATCTACCTCGCTACTTCTCTCTTTATTGATATGTGGAGCAAGACCTTAACTTTTCTCTTTCAAATTGTTAAGTAAGTGATATATAGTAGTTTACATGTTTTGATTATTGCAGAGATGAATGTGACTTCACAGGACTTTAGTACGCACCAACCCTGAAGAAAATGAATAAATAAAACACTAGCACAGATTTCTCTGTTCCAAGAGGAAAGTCCACATTATGTGGGTTAATTTATCTTCTGTCATAAGCATTTCGTATGCTCCTCAGTATCGTGGGAGGAGTGACACTTATTTTCTGTTGTGTTCAGAACAGCCATCTGTGCTTGGCACCAGTGCATACTGACCACACACTGAAGAGCTGAAGCATCTGTAATCTGCTCAGACATTTCTTTGAAGAGAAAACTTGGGTTTGCCGATGGTGCCAAGTTGGGAATGCTGAGTGTATACCATAAGCTTGGCCCTCAGTTTGTCATGGCTTATGGTTTGGAGTGGCTCCTCTCATTGTTTGAGTTTGGTTGCACCAAAAAAGTAAGCCTGTTACTTCATTGTAACAAGAAAGTGCTTGTCCAAGCACGTTGCATGTCGGCAGTTTAGAGCCTGCTCTTGCACTGTCTGGAACTTGGACAACTTTTTAACAAACTCTTCAAGGCAAGGTAACTGTGACAAGGTGTCAGTTACTTTCAAAAAGCAAATAAATCAGGGGCTTTGAGTCTCAGTATAATAATAAAAATCTAATGTCCTCACACGAGTGTCTTCATTCCATGATTTTGAATCATATTTTTGGTAGTGAAAGCTCCACCTTCAAAGTAAAATCCTAAAAAGCAGTTTAGAGAGTCAGGTATTCTAAGAGGATGCTTTTTAGGAATTCACAATAAAAGAACAAAGAGTTAACTTAATCCAATGAACTAAAGAACAAAACAATGAAGAGTGTACTTGAAATTTAATCCTTCCTTGCCTATTTTCCTCAACAAATCAGGAAAGACCGAATTGCTGTAAACGTCCTTATATCTGAGAAAGTGACTTCCAATGTCTTCAGTATTTTATAAGCCAGTTAATCACTTGCTATAAGTTCACCTAAGTTTTAACAAATTTCCATGAATAATTCTAAACTTACTCTGTTAAACAGTATCTCAAGAACTAACAAACACAGAAATACGAGTCTTTAGGGCTTAACTCTTTGATTAGCTAGTACCTAACAACAGTCTGCATTTTCCAGGTTCTACTCCAAAACCATAAATTGCCTTTTTTCAGAAAGGCATTAAAAACATTAATCATTAGTTGAATAAAGAGACTGGTTGAGAACAAAATGGTCTGCAAATAAATGAAGACTGCCTTTGCTAATCTTTAGCAGTAATTTCCAGTGCTCTTCAAGTATGTGTTGTAGAGCAAACATACCTTACTGAGCAAAAATTGGGTGTTTCAGTTTAATTTTCATGTGTTCTTGTAGCCTCCAAAACTATTGCTAATGTTAATTCTAAGTCACAAATTATCTAAAAAAGAATAAGAGTATACAAAGTGTTGCTGATAATAGTAACATACATAAATTAGATGAAAAAGGCTTTTTACAGCTAATAGAAGAGTATATTAGGATTGCTTTTTCTAGGAAGAAGCAATATAAACTACTAATTGCTAGAGCTGGTGGTGCTTCATTCCACTGCTACTTAGCATTTTTAAAATGTTTTTAGTATACTTGCTGTTATTGCTTAATACTAAAAATATCTTGGAGATGACACTCTATAGAAATGCCATATTGCATTTTGACTTTCACTGTTTAATAAAGATATGTTAATAATACTTGAGAGCAGTGGCCTCTAAACTTTTTTATTGCATGTATCTATGAGAAAATTATAGCGTGAACTACCAATAGATGCATATTTGTTTATTTATTTACAATTATACAAGTACATTATATAATATATTTTTTTAAATTAACATAAAAATTTAAAGACATAAAATTTTATATCTTAAATACCTATCTAGTATCTTCATTTTAGACACCATTTTATATACAGATTTGCTATAATTAAGAGCCAATAATAGTGGTGTATTTTTTTCACTGTTAGTTATACCATTTATAATTTAGAGTAAATGCTGAGAAATTCTTAGTCACCTAATAATTTTATTTTACTAAGACTCATTTGATTCTAAGACTCAATGAGGAATAGAATGAAGATTAATCTTGAAAATCTTGTTACTTTATATCATTGAAAGCACTGTACCCTCCTGCTCTCTGGGCTCAGTAGAGTAAACCTAAGGTTGTCAGATTGTGACACGGTCCTTTAAGACGCTGGGCAAAGATTGATGACCAACAGATTAAAAACAAGCAAGAAAGTATAATCTCATTTTGCCGGGTTTTGTTTGTTTTAATGGGCAGCTTATATATATCTATCTAAGAATAGAAAACGTCTAGAAGAAAATGGTTTCTATGAAAGGAAATGAGTGGATTGGAAGAGGAAACAGGATTTTTGCTTTTCACGCTGCACATTTCTATACGGTCTGTTCTGTTATTCTTTTACAATGAGCTTACATTACTGAATAAAGTAACAAACAGATGAGGACAGGAAAGCCTCCTTTTTTGCTCTATTGACTATTCTTGTCTCGTCCTTGGTTTACTGGTTTCCTCACTTCCCCTACTGGAGCGGTATTCTCCAGTTACATTTTTTTTTTTAGATATATTTATTTATTCGCGAGAGCCCGCATAGATGTGAGCACACATAGATGCAAGCACACTCACACACACATGCAAGGTGGGGAGGGGCTGAGGGAGAAGGAGAGAAAAATCGCAAGCAGGCTGCCTGCTGAGCGCAGAGCCCAATGTGAAGGCTCAGTCACAGGATGGTGAGATCAAGAGCTGAGCTGAAATCAAGAGTCAGACACTTAACCGAATGAGCCACCCAGATACCCCTTCAGTTACTTATTTTTAACAGCCTATAGGGACTACCCAAATTTTTTTCTTTTCTCCCATTCTGATTAACAGCCTTTCAGTTTATTTCTTAACACCTGCCTGCAACCCCCATCCTCAGATCATACATAAAACCTTCTCTTTATTCACTACTCCCACACGTACTTCACCCATCTCTTTATTATCTTAACTGTTCCAGTTATTCCATTAGTTTTGTTCTATGCCTTTGAGAATGTATTGTCTACAAATAACTTTGTTTCTAGGTACCCTCAAAAGATAACAGTGGGCAACATAAATACCTTAAGAACGTATAAAAATTACACTGAAAGGAGTTTATCATCACTAGAAAATGTTGGCTTTCAGCCTTCTATAAAATTGGAAATTGTTGCTATTTTATAGTGTAGCTCTAAGTCCTTCAATAAGGATTCAAAGCCCCAGATAGTCTGAGCCTCAAACTGAAGAGGAAAGTATATATAGATATGTATGATTTCAGAGATCCACAGTACCAGAGTGGCAGCTTTCACCTGGAGAGTAATTTGCAGGGAAATACACCATGGTTTGAGCTTAGCCTCTGCATCTGACTCCACTTTTCAGTCTCTGACCTCAGATGACTTACTTAGCTTTAATTTTATCATGTTAAAAAAAAAAATCAGCATTTTTAAAATGCCACTGCTTGGCAGATGACTAAATTAAAAATACGTATAAAATACTTAGCCCAGTGACTGTTTAGCTATTAACAGCATAATATTAAAATTAGAAAAAGAAAAGGCAAGAAATTTTACCCCCCCAAGTAAAAAAAGGTTTTACTCAGTTTCAGCATTTGAAGCTGTATCACCAGTATCTGTCTTTTCACTTCATACACCTACAAAATTAGTAGATTTTTTTTTCTTAAACTAAATATCATGATAGTGGTATTTATCAAACATGTTTCCAATGTTTGAAGTTTCGGTACCATTTCTTATATGCAAGCTGATCCTTGCATGCAAGATAAAGCTAAGCTCTGAGCTAACAATACATAATGGGCACATACCCTACAGAGGATAAAATCTTTTCCGAATACAATATTTTCTGAATTTCATTTTCCTTTTCGTGAATTTCATTCACATGTGCTTATGCAAATATATCTAAGCATACCTTTGTTGTGCCCTAACAGAAAAAAAAAAATCTTCTTTAAATTTAGACTCCATGTGATTAAAAGCAGATGTTTAGTCCCAAATCTACAAATGTATTTTTAACTTAGGAAAAAGAGGGTACTCCAAAAAAACTATTATTCATTGCACTTTTGAGCAAAGCACAAGTCATGCTGAGTTCAGGTGGATACAATTAGCTACTACTAAAAATAAGCCATTGGTGGAGTCAGTGAATACTGAATATAGGAATTGTAAGACTGTGGGAATGACAAATAATGGGAAGAACAGTTAGTGGTCTGATTCTAAGAAGAGCTGATACTGATCGGGAGGCTGCTGTGGCTGGAGTTGCTTGATGGGGAGTGGTGGGGGTTGTCTCTCTGTCCTGAAGGCTTTTGTTCTGTTGTTGAGGCTCACTACTCTCTAAAGCATTTCAGTGATGCCAGTAGGGAACTATTGTCAACCAGCGTTCTAGGTGGGAAATGAAACTTCCTAGCCAGCAAGTCCATATAACACCACTGCAGTTTTTACGTATAGATTATTTTTGCACATGTACATTCTACCTAATAGATATTAAACTAAAATAAGCCTATCTCATTCTCTTAAAAATAACCTTACCAGCAAACAGAAATTCCTCCATGTCCCATTTAACTCAGTTTAGTCTGATTTAGCGTGGAAGAGTAAACGTGTACACCAGTCATTTAAGCAAATATTTACAGAAGCTTTGTAGAATTTTTTGTATCAATTTAGTTTTTATATTATTTAATAATTAGTATAATTTAGCTTTTATGTAATAAGTCCTTTAAATAGTTGAAATTATTTCTAACACCACTGGATTTGCTTTTACTTAATTGTCCTATCTCAGGTTACATATATATAGGCAAGTACCTTTAGGTATTTTGATGCTAGATTAGTAGCTTCAACTGTCAGATGTATTTATTATTAATATCAACAAAGGTCACTGGGATTTAAAATAGATTAAGCAGTTGAGGAAAAGCATGGGGCGTAAGTAACACATATTTTCTTTCTTTCTTTCTTTTTAAGATTTTACTCATTTTATTTGACAAACAGAGATTACAAGTAGGCAGAGAGGCAGGCAAAGAGAGAGAGGAGGAAGCAGGCTCCCTGCTGAGCAGAGAGCCTGGTGCGGGACTCGATCCCAGGATCCTGGGATCATGACGTGAGCTGAAGGCAAAGGCTTTAACCCACTGAGCCACCCAGGTGCCCCCACATATTTATTTCAATGTCCTCAAATACTTTGCCATTAATGGAAAATTTGGTAAGCAACACACTACATCAGGTTTCATAATTATAATACAAGAGAGACTTTTTAGAAATATGGCATTAAATATTAGTCTCACTGATACTGTTTTGGCTGGATGATAACTACTTTTAGATATTTTTTAAATCTTAATATTATGTAGATACAGAAATATAGGTCAACCACTATGTTTTATTTTAATTGATAATAAATTAAAATTGAAAAATAATGCTCATTCTTTCCGTTTATCTTCCATATTGAATATATATGTAACAGTTTCACATATTAAACCCAGTCTCAAGATGAACCAGTTAAGACAAAGCTGACAAGTAAGATATGCCCACTTTTCTATGGAACATTTTTATGTTTTAATCAGGCCCTAAAATTATCTTCTAATGCTAATTGTAATGCTGTAGGTAATATGGATCAATATTTTTATTTTTTAAATGTTGGAAATTATTTAACAAATTGTGTTTTAATGATTTGTAGACTTTATTTGTAGAATAAAATCTGATCAGAATGTGTGAGCTAACGAAGATGCTAGATACAGTGGTCCAATCCCTCTCCTTAATGAGGAATCTAAAACTCCAGTACTGAATAGCTTCACCAAGGTCACACAAAGAGAGGAGGAGAACAAATGTGTGTGAACTCTAGTCTATCTAGTTCCTTTTTTTTTTTTTTTAAATTCTTAAAACAACTTTATTAGAGGGTTTTTATGATGATAACTGTTTTACAGATGAGGAAACTTAAGAATATGAAAGAAGAAGAAAATAATCTTACCAATTGATTGGCAGTTTTAATCAAGTATAATTATACTTCTAAGTCTTTCTTTTTTTAATTGAAATATAATTGACATATTAGCTTCAGGTTTACAGCATAACAATTCAATATGTGTATATATTGCAAAATGATTACCCAGACTATTTCTAAAGCCTCTGTTTTCCATACTACATTACAGTGCTTCCCACTTTCGACTTCCTACTGTTTGCTCTTCCCAAAGTGCTTCGTTCACATTCCAGGTAACTTAAACTGTTTTTCCTACCCTTCCTTAACACCTACGAAAGTCATCTCCATTCTCTATCTCCAGGGATGTTTATTGCCTGAATGAATCTCTAAGTAGGATGTTCAAAAGTGTAACAAGATGAAATGAGCCTTCTAATGTCAGAGGAGCTCTTTGGGGGCCAGTGGGTCACTCGTGTGGAAGCTCTTCTGTCCTGTGAATCTGTCCCAGTTCCAGTTTCACTTCTAATTTTCTCTTGTTCTTTAGCGCACTCCTGAACTGCACTGAGTCTCTTAACAACTTAGTAGTTTCCTTTTGTTTTTATTATATGATCTCCTAGTAAGGGCAAATATAAAGGGGAAGGCTTTTTTTTTTTTTTTTTAAACATATGTAGAGATCATTTTTAAGTGGTAAAAAGTGTATTACTGACATTTAGGACCTTGAATTTTATGCTCCAGGATAGCAAAAGAATATATACAGCATAATCATGAGATATGACCTATGGCAGATTTTTCTTGGATACTCCTAGAAGTCATTTCACATTTTTTTCAATATCAGACCACCAAATTACATTTATTAAAATATATATAGATAAAAGTAATTATAAGCCATAAATTAGTATAACCTTTCTGGAACATAATTAATAAATAACAAAAAACTTTAAGTTACTCCCTTTTGTTCTGTTAATCATACTTCTAGGAATTTATTCTGGGATATAATAAGACAATCAATACAAGATTTTAGTTAAAATGTTCACTGCAGTATTTGTTACAGGATTGACTCTGTAAAATAGGACTAATGGTACTACTTATCTTTGAGAGTTGCTTTGAGAACTAAATACTACATATGTACTATATATACATAACATAAATAATAAGTAACTATTAAAATGACGATATAAACACATTAATATTTTTAAAAGTTCATGCATTATATTTCCTGAGAAATAAAAGTAGGTTATAAAACAGTAATAAATGTAACTTTTATGTAAAACAATGTACATTACAGTGGTCTGGATATTGTTCCCCAAAATATTACTAAAGTCGTCATTTTGGTGATTTTTTTACTTTCTAATCAGTACTGTGTCAAAATTGTTTACAATAATATGAATCATTTTTATAGTCAGGGAAAGCAGTGAAGTTATTTTTATTTTAAAAATAAACTGTACAAAACCTTGCTATTTATTAACAGTGTGACTTTTAATTTGTTTTAAATTTCCTTGTGTGTAAAAGGAGAGTAAAAATAAACTTTAAGTGTAAATGTCAGTTCTAATTCCCCTCCCATCCTCCCCCCTATTTCAGAGTCCCAAGCCTTTCTTGGCTCCATAGTAGCTGAAGTGAATTCCTTCCCAAGGCGTGTGGGGTCATATTTCTCATCGACAACTTCCTTAGCAAAAGTAACACTACCAGAGAAGTGGAAGGGGGTAGAGGGAAACCGAGATATTGACAGAGCCCAGGGGAGAAGTCAGCAAGGTGATCCAGGGCTGTACTGGCAAGTCCAGAATTATGTGGCAATTTTAAAACTGTCTTTAGTTTTACTCATTGTTTAGAACTTGGTCACGTTTTAAACATTCTCTTTGTGAATTTCAGGAAAGGGACACCATCTCTTTCCATTCATTTGGACTCAGCAGTTTTATTTTTAGCTATGTATAGAGGAGAAATTTCCTTGGTTAGAAAATAATTTTTTGAAAAAAAAAAAAAGAAGAAAATAATTTTTTGAGAGAAGAAACTTTAGACAGCTAGCTGAAGTAAATGGTGCATTAAGCTTATGTGTGGAGGACATGGAGAGTGACAATATGTCATACCCCTCCCACCCACACCAGAACATTTACCTTGAGACATGAGTGCCTTTCCCTGACTATTTTTAGAAATAATCATGTTATTTTATTATATCATCAGTTCTGAGGGGTTTAAAAACTAGTCGGACAAGGTCTCCTGCATTGCAGCATATGACTCCAGCATTTATAGTTTTTTGGTTTTTTTTTTTTCTTTCCTTCCCTATTTAGTTAATAGGTAATAATAAACCCATATCAGAATTATTCACTGAGAAGGAAATGGCATAACTGTTCACAGCTGTAGCTGCATAGGTCCTCAACAGCTCTCTGGGACTTGGAATCAAATCTGAGCTGATACTATCAGAGTCCCTCTGCCCAAGATAATAAAATTTGAAGTCCCGTGTGTCAGGACAACTGCCTATGTGCAAGTAGTTGAGGAAGTTCATTTAAAAGCATTTCCTTTTCAAAAAGCAGGAATTTAGAGAAGCAGGGGTGCAGGACCAGGATGGTGTACTGGGGATTTTAGTTGAAGTTTTCCTTTACAGTTTCTTCCCTTGAGGAATTTTAGTTCTCTTTAGCGACCTGGTTGTCAAATACAATCATGAATCTTGCAGAAAATATGAAACTGGAGAAATGAAGACATTCATTTGCTATTCATACTGAATTGTGTGCAGGTGTAATAAAAGTAGGCAACTGAAACAAGAAAAAAGAGAATTCTGCTTTTTATTGAACTGAACTGAATCCCATCTCATGAGATGGTTTGACGTGTTAAAAGGTTTTTGCTATGATCATTTTGTTTTGGCAAGTTAACAGATTTTGCCTTTAAGAACCAAATTTTCAACTCTCCAAGAGGTCTCATCTTGAATTGAAATTATTTGTTTACCTGTCATGTCCATTCTTCTGTAAGCTCTTCCAAGACAAAAAGGGTATTATCTATCTTTGATAAATCCACTACCAGACTTGTAAATATTTATTTAGTTGGCTAACTAATTAAGTTGCCTTTTAATACAAGTGATTTCGCTGAATACATGGGCCTACCTTCTAATTTCTGCTCCTTCCAACTTCAGAAGCTTGGAAATGGCAATACTTTTTGCTATAGCAATTTACAAAATTTTAGCATTAAAAGTTGAAACCACCCTAAGTAGAGTGGGAATTCGATGGAACAGTAATACTGGGTGTTGCTTTTGTATTTTAATATCTATGTGCTAGACATTAGGAAATGGTCAGTTGTGGCCATCACTACATCCAAACATACCAAAATCTGTGACAAAATGAATTAGCCACCGTTTCTTCATATTGGCACTTAGTGTTCCAAGTCAACACAAATTATGGGACAATTAATTTACATAATTTCTGTCCATATTTTAATTCCTGTGGATAGTTTCTGTCCCATAATTTTTGTACATATAAAAATAAATATGGAAAAACACAGTATCTATTTCAGCAGTTAAAATATAATTTTATTTATTGTATGTGGTATGTGTATGTATATATGTATTTATAAGTAAATATATAAATACATGTGCATGTATTTCTAAAAGAGACCTTGGCCTTATTGCTTAAAATGAATACAGAGCTCTAACAATAGTTCATATCTCTGAACTATTCAACTGGAATGAGTTGAAAATCTTGAATCTGCACTATAAAATCTATGACAAGAATTTGGGGACCCAGTGTCAAAGAAACAATGCAATGCCATTATATATTTCTCTTAACAAGTATAAGTCTACCTGGTTTACAGTTTCCTTTGCCTTCTCTAACAATGAAGAGAATGAATCTAAACCAGATTTAAACCTGAATTTAACATATAACTGAACAATAAATTAAAATTCTACTTGGAACACATTACTTTTGTCACAGATTATAGTATCCAGTGATTTTCAGCAGTGATTATTTTCTTGTTATTAATGAACTGAATGTTCTACAGGTGACAATACTTAATCTGTTTTTTAATGAATTTACTCATTTTTTAATTTAACAAAATTGATCATCTTGGATATTTGGATGGGCCTCATACTATCTTTCAAATGTGATGTTGTATAGAAATTGAGATTCAGTGGAAATTGATCATTTGCAGCATGAGAAGACTGATCCTTCTATCAGTTAAGATAAGTAAAAGTCTTTGGAAGAGAAAGGTGCTCTCTTATGTGAAGGAAGTTGATGAGACTAGTCAGTGCTCTCATAAGGGTAATTTATCTAGTGCCCTAACAATTTATTATGTATTTGGTGATAGTCTCTTCACTGAAGGTCTCCACAAACCCTAGAGCTACCAGTTCCAATTTAGTAACCACTGGCCAAATGCAGCTGAGCATTTAAAATGTGACTTATCCAAACCAATATGTGCTTTAATTATAAAATACACTCCAGATTTCAAAGGCTTTATACCAAAAAAAGATGTAAAATGTTTCTGTAATAATTTTACATTGATATTTAAGTAACACTTTGGATATGTTGAATTAAATATATTAGTAAAAGTAATTTGACTTTGTTAAAAACAAAGTGTAGGGACTAGATACCTTTAAAATTATATATGTAGCTCACACTGTATTTCTGTTGGACAGCTCTGATCTAGAGTTTTACCTATTTCAGTTGTCAGAGTTTAAAATGGATGCTGATCTGTGATGCCACAGGTATAATCAGATTTGAGATGGCAAATGTTTTAGAGCTAAAAGGTCCTGGGTCAGAGGTGGGCTCCAACTTTTACTTACCTTTGTTCTGGCCTCAGTTGGGTCCTGTTTTTTATAAGAAAGGCAGTTTTCCCTGAGCTAATAGGATAATAGAATTTTTCTTCCCTTCTACAGATCTGGTAAAATAAGTTAGTATATTGTGTCAGGAACAGCTCTTTACAACATAACACTTTCTTGTATGTCTGTTATTTTAAAATTTCAAGTTCTCCTCTAAAGCTCTGGGATGGGTTTAGCACATGTTTCTCCTTTTTCTAAAAGGTGTCATTTTCAGGCACCGAAAATTCTTAAGCACTAATATTCTGGCGTGTAGTTGCTATATATTTTATAATGTTACTGTAATAACAACCATGCATGGTTTTAATCTTTGACATAGTATTATTTTTATAGTTTTGTTAAAGGACCTTCCTCATAATCACAACTGAACATCATTGCAGTGACTAAGTTTGGGGATTCATACTGAGCAAACAAAGGCCCCCAAATTTAGAGATGTTTAAACTACTTCTTACAGTCTTTCTTACTTATTATTAAGCTCATAGATTATTTATAGTTACTTTTTTATGCATATTACTGGACAGATAGATTTATAAGGAAGATAATTTTCAGTAAGTCTTTATAGTTAATTCTTTTTTTTTTTTTAAAGATTTTTATTTATTTATTTTACAGAGAGAGATCACAAGTAGGCAGAGAGGCAGGCAGAGAGAGAGAGGGGAGGAAGCAGGCTCCCTGCTGAGCAGAGAGCCCGATGCGGGACTCGATCCCAGGACCCTGAAATCATGACCTGAGCCGAAGGCAGCGGCTTAACCCACTGAGCCACCCGGGTGCCCATCTTTATAGTTAATTCTTTGACCACAGAGTGAAGGGAGGAGTTTGAAGATTAGGACAATATCAGATACGTCTGTGAACTGAAGAAATTAGAGCCAGCAGGACACTCTGCTTCAAGATAGAGGCCAAGTGGACCCATTTTTGTTACTGATTCTGTTGTACTCCTCCAGATTATTTTTTCCAAAGTTCTTGAAATCTCTAGTCAAACTTGAACTGATACCCAAAACTGATGGTGATTTGCTTCCTAGATTTGTGAAAGGATGACTTAGAGGCACTGCTCTTTCAACAGAGATCTGGCAAGTTCCTAAGTTCCATTAGCATTAGGGAATGGTTAAAGACCCTAAAGCATTTTGTGAAACTGGAGTTCTTGGAGTTCAAATTTGAGTGTCTGGCCCAACATTCTTTAATAAACTAAATCTTATGAAAAATTTGAAAGGGCAGGGGTGCCTCGGTGACTCAGTCAGTTAAGTGTCTGCCTTTGGCTCAGGTCATGATCCCAGGGTCCTGGGATTGAGCCCCACATTGGGCTTCCTGCTCAGCAAGGAGCCTACTTCTGCCTCTACCTCTGCCTGCAACTCTTTCTCTCTGTGCTTGTGCACTCTCTCTTTCTCTCTGTCAAATAGATAAAATCTTTAAAAAAAATAAAAATAAAAATAAAGGGTCTAATCCCTTTAGAGAAATAAAATTTTAAAAATATGAAAGGGCAGCCCATGTATTCCATTGGAACAAATATCTAACGGTATTATGGTAATTCCCATTGTGTACAATGATGACATTTTTTTCTTCTAATCTTTTGCTTTTGAGCTTCTTTCAATTTCTTAAAATTACTTAAAATAGTCAGATGCTTTATCTATTATTTTGAGACCCTCCTCCTCAAAAAAATATAAACATTTCATTGAAGTTCCTTAAAGGTAATCAAACTGTGATTTCCCAGGTTTTCTTTCCCCTAATCTCAGTCCCTTCTAGAGTAACATTTCATTTATTCCAAATCTATTTTCCAACTTTTAGACAATCATCTCATAAACTTATAGTACCATCTTCTCTAATCTCAGTCACACCTGATGTCTTTTTAATAAGAAAATGAATAATTAGGAAGAAAATCAGTCAACAGAAATAGACAATAACTGATAAGAATGATAGAATTAATAGAGTTAAAAATAGCTATTATAGGACGCTACTTCTTCTTCCACTATAAACCATATGAAGTAAAACATTTATATAACTTTAATGACTTACTTGGTACGTGATTGGAGGCTATCTGGAGGTTTGTATTTTGTAAACTGCCCTCAGTCAATCAGCAAATATTTATCGAGCACATAAGGTAATCCTGGCTGAATATTGGAATGAAATAATAAACAGTAGAATTATGGTTCCCCATTCTCATGGAGCTTATGGTCTAGCAAAGAAGAAAAATGTAACTCTAGCTATCTCTCAAGGGTTTTCTATAATTAACTGAGATAATGTATAAGAACCAGCACAATTTCTGGTATATAGCATTTTTTAAATCATTTATATTTAATTTATATAAGAAAGTAATTACAGGTATTCAAAGTGCTACAAACAAATACCTAGTGCTATGGAAGCGTGTAGGAGGGGGAATCTAACTTAGTCTGGGATATTAGAGAAGGCTTCCCTGAGTTACTGATTTTTAAGCCAAATCTGAAGAATGAAGAGGCTGTTAGCCAGAAAACAGTGGAGTGATCATTCTATTCAGAGGACCCAGCATTTGAAAAGAAATAGAGGTTGGAGTGAGCTTAGTATGTCCTTTATAGTAAAGACAGCTGAAAACAATGGAAGGTATTAAGGATGTGGGTAGAGAGCAACTACCACATCTGCATCAAAAAGCCATTTCATCCGCCTGTGCTCGCTCGCGCTCTCTCCCTGTGTCTCTGAAAAATAAATAAAATCTTTAAAAAAAAAGCCATTTCATCCTACCAGCACTCTGTGTGAACAGTCTCTGAGCAATGTGACACAAGGATAACCACAAGAAAGTGGTTCAAACAGTGGGAGTGGAACAAAGTGGACAGTTATTTATTTGGAATCCACAGAATCTGGCAGTTTGAAAGTGGGACGTGAGAAAGAAGGGGCATAGTTCCTAAGGTTCTAGGTGGGTGTAAAGGCTATTTTCTAAGAATGGGAATGTCAGGAATATCAAAGCTTTAGAAAAGAAAATTACGAATTAGGTTGGGGATGTTTCTTTGTATGTACCTATTTAACATCCAAGTAGAGATGTCAATAGAAAGTTTGACATGAGTCTGGAGTTCAGAAGACAGATGTGGACCTGATATGTAGATTTGGGGAATTACTATTTTGTAGATGGTAATTGAAGTCAAAGAATGGATGGGAAAGTGAATAGAAAGAAAAGAACATTAGGTGTAAGATCTGCAGAACTTCAACCTTAAAGTTTAGGTAAAGTAGAAGGACAGGAAACCCACCCCAAATGTGGCTGAATAAGAACATCCAGAGAAATAAGAGGCATAATATGGAGTGTAAGAAGCCAAGAGAGAAGTGTTCTAAGAACAAAGGAGTGATTTGGCTTTTTTTTTTAATTTTTAATTTTTTATAAACATATAATATATTTTTATCCCCAGGGGTACAGGTCTGTGAATCGCCAGGTTTACATACTTCACAGCATTCACCATAGCACATACCCTCCCCAATGTCCATAACCCCACCCCCCTTCTCCCAACCCCCCTCCCCCCAGCAATCCTCAGTTTGTTTTGTGAGATTAAGAGTCACTTATGGTATGTCTCCCTCCCAATCCCATCTTGTTTCATTTATTCTTCTCCTACCCCCCTTAACCCCCAGTGTTGCATCTCTACTTCCTCATATCAGGGAGATCATATGATAGTTTGCTTTCTCCGCTTAACTTATTTCGCTAAGCATGATACACTCTAGTTCCATCCACGTTGTCACAAATGGCAAGATTTCATTTCTTTTGATGGCTGCATAGTATTCCATTGTGTATATATACCACATCTTTATCCATTCATCTGTTGATGGACATCTAGGTTCTTTCCATAGTTTGGCTATTGTGGACATTGCTGCTATAAACATTCGGGTGCACATGTCCCTTCGGATCACTACGTTTGTATCTTTAGGGTAAATACCCAGTAGTGCAATTGCTGGGTCATAGGGCAGTTCTATTTTCAACATTTTGAGGAACCTCCATGCTGTTTTCCAGAGTGGTTGCACCAGCTTGCATTCCCACCAGCAGTGTAGGAGGGTTCCCCTTTCTCCGCATCCTCGCCAGCATCTGTCATTTCCTGACTTGTTGATTTAAGCCATTCTGACTGGTGTGAGGTGATATCTCATTGTGGTTTTGATTTGTATTTCCCTGATACAAATAGAGCACATTTTCATGTGTCTGTTGGCCATCTGGATGTCTTCTTTGCAGAAATGTCTGTTCATGTCCTCTGCCCATTTCTTGATTGGATTATTTGTTCTTTGGGTGTTGAGTTTGCTAAGTTCTTTATAGATTTTGGATACTAGCCCTTTATCTGATATGCTGTTTGCAAATATCTTCTCCCATTCTGTCAGTTGTCTTTTGATTTTGTTAACTGTTTCCTTTGCTGTGCAAAAGCTTTTGATCTTGATGAAATCCCAATAGTTCATTTTTGCCCTTGCTTCCCTTGCCTTTGACGATGTTCCTAGGAAGATGTTGCTGTGGCTGAGGTCAAATAGATTGATGCCTGTGTTCTCCTCAAGGAGTTTGATGGATTCCTTTCTCACATTGAGGTCCTTCATCCATTTTGAGTCTATTTTTGTGTGTGGTGTAAGGAAATGGTCCAATTTCATTTTTCTGCATGTGGCTGTCCAATTTTCCCAACACCATTTATTGAAGAGGCTGTCTTTTTTTCATTGGACATTCTTTCCTGCTTTGTCGAAGATTAGTTGACCATAGAGTTGAGGGTCTATTTCTGGGCTTTCCATTCTGTTCCATTGATCTATGTGTCTGTTTTTGTGCCAGTACCATGCTGTCTTTTTAAATCCTGTGGAAAGTTTGGGCAAGATATGAGCAGAAAAAGTAATTTCCTAAAATTTAACAATCTGAAGGTCATTGGAGATTGTAAGAAGAGTCATTTTGGTGTAGTGATAAGGACAGATTGGAGTCAACTGAGATAAGAGTGACAGATGAGAAAGTAGAAACAGAGATTTAACCACTCTTTAGCTATGCTTGGGGAAGAAAGGGGCTGGGCAGTAGCTAAGACCACATGATATGCTGAACAAGGATGTTTAGTAGCAGAAGGTGTTTGGTATGTTTAAATGAAGACGGAAAACATTAAATAGAGTAGAGCTTGAAGATACCCCAAAGGGAATAGATACTTGCAGTGCCACATTCCACCATGGCAGGATGAGGTAGGATTTGCAGAGAATGCTTTCTACATAAAGACAATACCTGGTCAGATATAAGTTTGGGTAAAATGGATAAAAACATACTGATCAAGTCTAAATGTCAGTTCTTATCATCACACTGAAATCATGAAAACCAGGCAAGCCCTTTGTGATTCCTAAAGAAAATTTTCTTTATTACAACAAAGAACAAAACAAAAGCTAAAGAAGATAATAAACTGACATGAAGGAGCAGTATCAAATAATGAAAAACAAAATCCATTTTTAAAATCATTTAAACAGAATTGCTTATTTGAGAACTTACATATCTTTTTCTTTCATATCTTTTTCTTTCATATCTCTTTCTTTCTTTCTTTCTTTCTTTCTTTCTTTCTTTAAGTAAACTCTGCGCCCAACATGGGGCCTGAACTCACGACCCCGAAATCAAGAGCCATATTCTCTATGAACTGAGCCAGCCAGGCACTCCTCTCCTCAGCCTTACTAATGTTATTGCCTGAGACATTGTTAATTCCTTGGCCCACATAAAAGATTTTTAAAAATACTTTGTCAGAGAATGTGGTGCATTTGTAATTGCAACTTCCAAACTCCTCTTTAAAGACTTGTAATATTTGGCTGGAGTTCCTTTTTTTTCTTTCTCTTTCATAGAAAGAAAACACTGCTTCCCCCACCCTCAGAGTTAGTCTGAGATGATACAGCCACATCTGTCAGAGCTATACTAAACTTGGTCACCCACCTGTTTTGGTTATAATATTTTCCTTCCCTTTCTGCTCTTCTCTCTCCTGTTCTCCCGTTTCTTAAGCAAAGGACGGAAGGGAGGAAGGAAGGGTTGGTTGAGGGGAAAAAACCAAATCATCTCTTTTTTTCATACTGATATTTAAGGTGAAATAAAACTGGTTATAAAAGCATCTATCAACACAACACTAACTTGCCAAGAAAGAAAGGAAGGAAGGAAGGAAGGAAAGAGGAAAGGGAGAAAGGAAGGAAGGAGCTGAGGGAAAATAAAGAAATTATCTTTTTCATATTGATATTTAAGGTGGAATTAAAGTGGTTATAAAAGCATCTATCAACACAACACTAACATGCCAAGCTAAGTATTTGGGTTGGAAATCATGCTTTCCCAACTGCTTAAAAACAGGAAGTATCTCTGGTAAATGACGGATAGCGCTCTATGGCTGTAAAAGGAAAGCTGCTTTCATTTCTTTGCACATATTTGAGCAATAAAATGAGTTCTTCAGCTTCATACATACTACACACATATATCCATACATATGTTGCTGAAATCCATCTGTAGTATGTATGCATGCACATACATCAATATATGTAAATATATGTTAAAACTTCTTCAAAGGCTTTAAACAGAATCTCTTCTCATAAGCTAGTCCAGACACATCTTATCCAAAGCGCTTGGATCTGTCAGAAACTGCCTATAGGTTTGCACTAGGTGATTAATTGCCAGGAGAATCTGGTTCTGTATTCCATTACATATAATGGTTATCTTTTCTAAAGGTATCCTTTTATTAAGATTCCATCTCAAACAGGGTTAAATGCATGCACATAACTTACATTCCTGATGTTTAGCACTTACTACCAAAAAAAAGGAAAACTTCAATCCGTTAACAAAGGCATATTTTCTGGATTCATAGACACTTTTTTCCCCCAATTATTTTCTAAAACTTGAATAATATTTTAATGTGCCTAGAAATTTTTTTAGGATAGCAGTATGGAATAATGGAATATAGTTTAGTTACCAAGGTCTGATGGTATGGAATCAGACCTTAGTTCAAATTTCAGCTTTACTGCTTAATATCCCCCTGACCTTTGGCAATTATTTAACCTCTTCAAACCTTATTTCCTTTCTTATAAAACTGGTAAAGAATATCTCCTTCTGGGTGTTAATGTGAGGATTGCATGAATTACCATAGGAAAACACTTATCCCAGTTCTGAATATATAGTAGGCATTCAGTAACATTATTTACATTATTAGACTGCTTCTTCTAAGCTCTCCCACTTAATCATGTATTATGACTCTTGCCATAATTTAACCTCTCTGGACCTCTGTCTTCTCAGTAAATGCAAGAGATTAAAAATAGAAGGAATCTTTGTGATACAAATATCCTATGATTCTCTAATTATCTTCATATCAAATTAAGAAAAGATGTTTGCTTTTTTTTTAAAGATTTTATTTATTTGACAGAGATCACAAGTAGGCAGAGAGGCAGGCAGAGAGAGAGAGGGAGAAGCAGACTCCCTGCTAAGCAGAGAGCCCGATGTGGGGCTCAATCCTAGGACCCTGAGATCGTGACCTGAGCTGAAGGCAGAGGCTTAACCCACTGAGCCATCCAGGCATCCTGAAAAGATGTTTGCTTTTGATAAAAATTATCATTACCTTTGGGGCACCTGGGTGATGCACTTAAGTCTGACTTAAGGTCTGACTCTTGATTTCTTCTCAGGTCATGATCTCTGGGTGGTGAGATGGATCTCCAAGTTGGGCTCCGTGCATATGAGGGAGTCTGCTAAGATTCTGTCCCTCTCCCTCTGCCCTTCTTGTTTATGCTCACTTGCTCTCTCTCTCTCTCTCTCTAAAGTGGATGGGTAAATCCTAAAAAAAGAAATATTATCCTTACCCTCATTATTGACAAAGTAAGGACACTGACTTCTGTTTACAGTATAATCTTTGCTTTACTTTTGACTATGAATCTGAAGTCAGGTGTATCTCGGGGTAGTGGCTGAGTGTGGACTCCACAGCCAGACTGCTCATGTACTGCTCCTGACTCTACTACTTAATAGCTAGCTGTATGACTTTAGGCAAGTTCTTTAACCTCTGCTCTCTCACTTTTGTTATCTGTAAAGTGGGACTAATAATACCTAACTCGCATTTGAGGATTAAACGAGTTAGCTTATATAAAGGACTCAGGAAAGTGTTAGGCATAGAGTACGTTTCACGTTGAAGCTACTGTTTGTCATTGTCACCGTCATCATCATCATCCTAGAACGGCCTCTCCATTGCTTCTTAACCATAGCTTGGGGATATTATAATAGGTGGATTAGGATTTGGTTCTCTGAAATACGAGATAGACCCATACCCTTTGATATATGCTGCCTATTACTTAGGAGTGAGATCTCTAAAGATTCATACTTACCATAGGGTAAGGGAAAAAAATACTAGAAACTTGTATTCATGATTGTTTTATGTACCATTTTATTCATTTATTTATTTATGAAAGAGAGAGCAAGCACACAAGTGGGAGAATATGGGGCCAGGGAGGGGCAGAGGGAGAGGGAGATAATCCTAAGCAGACTCCACATTGACCATGAGCCCAAGGCAGGGCTCAGTCTCACAACCCTGACATGACAACCTGAGCCAAAATCAACAGTCAGATGCTTAACCAATCTAGGCAGCCCAGATGCCTCTGTAACATTCTTTTAAAAAAATGTGTTACCACAATTTGCTTATGCATTCACCTGTGAATGGAAATCTGGGTTGTTGAGATATTTATAATCATAGGTAAAGCTGCTATGAACAGTCAAAAAAAAAAGTATGTGTGTGTGAGATAATATACATAATATATTAATATTAATACAGGGACATAGATATGCTTTTTGAATAAATATAGAACTGTTGGGGTAAGTGCTCAAGTTAATTTTAATAATATGAATGAGTGATCACAGATGTTTGGAGACAGCAGTCCTTAGGAGACAGTGTCTTCCAAAGGTGATAATAACGTGATGTAACTTTCAAACTCAGTTGTCTACTGTACTAGTTACAGATGAACACTTACTAAAGAGGCAAGTTAGACTTCTTTTTATAACTCCAGAGTGTTTGGAAAGACCATAGCCAGTGAATTCTTTGCTAAAGATAGGGTAAACATGGTGTGGAATCCAGGTTATTCTGGGTGTGTCAACTACTTGATGTGACTGAATAATGAGATGTCTGAGCAATTTCAGGTCCCTACTTACATTTGGACTTGGCCATGTAAGAAAATGCTGCTGTTTTCAATGGCCAAGAACCATAAAAACATACTCCCACAGGATAATCAAATTCCTTTTTTGCTTGTATTTAATAGCAATGAAACTGAGACTTTTCTGGCACATTAAAAAATTTTATTTTAAATATTGTTACTTTTACTGAAATGGAAAAATTATTATTAGTTTCTTTACCTACTTTGTTTAGAAAACACCAGGAAAAAAGGAAAACCAAAGATTTCTTTTTTAAATGGGTTTGTTTTAAACCAGGACACCAACATTTGGAAATAACTCACAACAGACTTTTTTCCTCACCATTAGAAGTTCTTATAATGAGCTGATATGACCCAGATCTTGGGGCATAGAAGCTTAGGGTAAATGACTGCCTTTATTCTCTTTTGGAGAGTGGATTCTTTGGGGAATCTGATATACTCATCTGAAAAAATTTGCAGGCAAAATTTGGCTTACAATTTCAAAAGTTTACAGGCAGTCCTTTCCCTAAGCCTATCCAAGAACCCTTAGGTAAGTGAAATCCTCTGGACAATGAAAAGGATTTAGCTATATTTGTGTTCCAACCTAGGAGCCACTGTGTAATCACTACAGTATGTGACCAGCTTTCTGGAAACCCTTCATTATCCAGGTTTGATTTCAGGAAGTCATTGACACAATTCTTGGTTATGTCTTGTTTTTATACTTGAAATAGTGTTCAAATTATGGTATATGCATTATATGCTTATTATGTGATATCTGCTTATTATATGTTGATTATCTGAGTTTTTTAGAAGTCCATATCAGATGTAATCTGAATCTTCCAAAAGCAATATTATCTGAATTTGGTCAGGGAATTAGAGACTGACAAATCTCATCGAGAACTTTTCATAGCAAGCTTATGAGATAGGCAAGGCAGGTAGAGAATAAGCCCCATTTTACAGATGAGAACCTGAGGCTTAAGAGTAATTAGAATGACTTGATTCATTACTGGGGACATGGGCCTGTTCAGATATACCTGTGAGGCGTTTTCAAAGCAATCTCTATAAGCCATAGTTCTCAAAATGGTGTCTACTGACTCCCTGCCTCAGAGTCAGCAGGCACACTTAATCAATACACAGAGTTCTGCTCTCTCTTTCCAGAAGTTGTAAGTCCAAATGGAGTGTAAATTCTCACGGGACTCTCCTGGATTAACAGATAAATCAGATGATTCCTGTGCACGCTGAGGTTTGAGAAATCCTGAGCAGTAGTTTGAATGCACATTAGAGTCACTTGAGCTTTGGGAAAATAATTTCCCTGGACTTGGGCTGATTGAATAAAAATCTCTGGAGAAAGAACCTCAAGGAAACCTACTTTTCAGAAGTTCAGCAGGTGATTGTAATGCCCACTAAGGATTAAAATCACTCTGTAGGGGCCTCAGTGGCTTAATGGGTTAAGCTCTGCCTTCAGCTCAGGTCATGATCCTGGGATCCTGGGATTGGGCCCCACATCGGGGTCCCTACTCACTAGGAAGCCTGCTTCTCCCTCTCCCTCTGCCTGCCACTCCCCCTGCTTGTGTGCTCTCTTGCTCTCTCAAATAAATAATTAAAATCTTTAAAAGAAGGGAGGGAGGGAAGGAGGAATGAAAGAAGGAAGGGAGGGATGAAGGATTGACCACCACCGTAAGGGATTTGGAAACTTGTTCTGTAAAGACCGAGATAGTAAAAATGTTGGGCTTTGCAATCTACATTCGTTATCAGATATCAGTTTATATCAGTTATCAGCTGCAACTACTCAGATTTGCTGTCCTAGAGTGAAAACAGCCATAGATAATCCTTAAATGACTGAACATGGCTGGGTTCCAATGCAACTTTATTTATAATAACAGGAGATGGGATAGATTTGTCCCATGGAGTGTAGTTTACCAAACTATAGGGTCCCATCCCACATGTCTCACAGAGCCAGAATTACGCGGTGGTCTCTAGCTCAGACGCTTCTGGTTACTGCATGTGAGTGCTGAAAACTACTATATTAAAATTCAATTAGTAAGAATAGAGCCAGAATTTTGAATTCTGAAAGAGTTAAAAATTAAATAAAAAGAAAGGCCTATAATGTGTATTATCAAAGACAAGATAAAAAAGAAAAGGTATGCTAGACAAGGAAGAAGAAAGTGCAGTGAATAGCCAAACCGGATGTAGTACTAATGGTCACAGAGCTCAGAAGTGGGCCAGCACCAGCCAGATAAGTTTTATTCCCCAGAAAGGGGGCAAAGAAAAAGGGTAAAACATCCCTGCACTCTTAGATGTTGGGATTGATAAGAAATACCTTCCCAGGGACGTGTGGGTGGCTCAACTGAGCATCTGGCTCTTGGTTTCTGCTCAGGTCAGAATATCATGGGTCATGAGATCGAGCCCACGTGGGGCTCCGCCTCAGCAGGGAGTCTGCTCGAGAGTGTCTCCCTTTACCCCTCCACCCACAATGTTTAAAAGAAAAGAAAGAACTTCCTATACTTGGATATTTTATACCCTAAAAATTGAGATGTTGGCAGGAGGGGAAAAAAATAATCAGTCCATTTGGTGAGGGAGGCAAGGAAACAGCCGTGTTCAGCTTAGTGACTGTAGAAAAATCATGAACCCTACAAGTGTGGACAAGGAGGCAGTCTGTCCAGCTCTATAGTGCTGTTCAGCAGTCAGTCCCATCGGTCCTGTGGTGTCCCTTCAAGTCACGCTGCATAAACCTGTCTTGCTACCTCTATCCTTAACAGTTTCCTTTAGCACCAAATAATGTTTAATTATAAGAGAGGTGGAAAACTGAATCAACAAGAAAAGTTTCACTTATATTTAACATATCATCCATTGTATATAGTGTACGTCAGAAGATTGCTATTTTAAGTTTTTAAAAATGATTTTTATATAGTTAGCTAAAAAAATCCAACTATCCAGAAAATTCATATTCTCAGCAATGTATTTTTGTTACAACCCGCTATCTTACGTATTTCTTGTCTGCATGTGTCTGCATCTGGTAGCTAGGTGTCTGCAGATAGATCACTTTACATTTTGATGAACTGATTTTTTTTTTTAATTTGGAAAAATGTTATGTCCCTTGAATACCTTATGGTCCAATGGAGACATTAGAGTATGTAAACAAATCTTGTAATTAATATGTGCAACAGACTGGCAAATGGTGTTTAGAAGTAATATAAAGAAGAAAATATTCTTTTGTGTGTGCAGAAGTGATTTGAAGAAAGAACTAGAATTTTCCTAGAGTACATGGCATAGGGGTGGGTAGGACTGTTCAGACAGAGAGATCAGCACATACAGAGGTACAGAGGTGTGTGGGGATGTGCTATTTTCAGGGAACTGTAAGGAGTTTGGTATTAGCAGAAGGTAAAGGGCAGGGAGGGGCCAAGTAATGGGAAATGATACTAGAGAAAGAAGCAGGGGACAGAGGATTTTTCCCCATCCCCACCACGCCTCACCGTTCACCCCTGTTTAGAGACTATGGGTTTGTTGACATTTAAATACCATAAAAATCAATGTGTACATGTAAGGAAGTCTATTCCCCATCCTTCCATCCTGTGGAGAACTTTTTTTTTTTTTTTAAGATTTTATTTATCTATTTAACAGACAGAGATCACAAGCAGACAGAGAGGCAGCCAGAGAGAGAAAGGAGGAAGCAGGCTCCCCGCTGAGCAGAGAGCCCTACATGGGGCTCGATTCCAGAACCCTGAGATCATGACTGGAGCCTAAGGCAGAGGCTTTAATCCACTGAGCCACCCAGGTGCCCCCTGTGGAGAACTTTTAAAAGATGGAATTTTATAGAGATCTTCCAAAGATTAACTGCATCGTTTTCAGTTTTTCTCTGTAGTTTATCGAAAAGCAAATACACTTTTTATAAGAGGAAAAATTAAGATTAGTTCTAGTTAAACACTGTTTTGGGCCTTTTGAATAGAAACGGATGAAAAACATTCTAGTAAAAGAACTTGTGAGTGTGTGTGTATGTATTGATGTTGTTCTCTTTTCTTTACTCTTTTGTATTCATCAGGGTCTGCCAGGGTATCGTGGTTCATTCCCCACCCCTGCTGTCAAAGGCATCAAGTCTTTTCTTGCATGGCACTGCGGGTCTTTACAAAACTGAGCAAGCCCAACATTAGACAGACAGCCTACAGACCAACTGACTTATTTGTTTTCATACAAACACATGCTTGGATGTTGTCATACAGAAATCCTTTTTAAAAGAATTATTTTCCCAAGAACAAAGAACATTGTAACCCTAGTGCCTAATCCTGTGCCTGGCACATAAGTAGATACTCGGCATATGTTTGTGGAATTGAACTGCTCTGTGAAGCCTCAAACGGAGTGCTAAAAACTCCTGCAACTCTAGGAGTAACTGGATGTTGTAAGTAGCTGTAATATGAATTGAAATGTTGTCTTAAAAAAGCATTTCCAGCAGTTGAAAAACTGCTTAGAAGATCCAGATTTAATTGGGCAAGTATTGTTCTCTTTGCAAAATACAAATACAAATCTATCAAAAATAAATTCCTGCTTTATCTTTATCTTCCTTTGCAAAATGGAGAGGCATTGTCAAAGGGGGAAATGTCTAATAATAAGTTGAAGACTTTGGGCAGTTTTACTTCAAAGATATTTCTTAAATCGTCCTTTACAGGTTCATTGCCTATGTTATTATTCATGTTCTAATTTAAGACCTCAAGATTGTATTAGCTTCCTAACTGGAAGTTATACTTCATTCCTGTGCCACCTCCACACTGCTGCCAGAATTGTTTACTTTCTTAAACAAAAATTGAGCCTGTCCTTCACTTGATTAAAGACCTTCCATGGTTTCCTATGGGCTTTAAGATAAAGACCACAGTCCTTGACATCACCCACTGTATGTATATAATCATACCCCTGGAGTTGTTTTTTGTTTGTTTTTACTTCACCTACTTTCATATCCCCACGTTTTCAAGAATCCTCCGCCAGTTCTTAAACTTTTTTTGTGACCTGTCACGTGTGGAAAAATAACCAGATAAAGTCACTGTCTGACTCCCTAGAGTCTCTGGCTTCTCTGGGCTTCTGGCCCACCTGAGCACAGAAGGAAGCAGAATCTTACTGTAATCTGTTCCCTGGGTAGCAGTTGGGAAGGTCTGTCTCACCTTGTGACCTCACTAAAACTTTTTCCTTCTCAGGAATGGTATTTACATTGCTGTACCTTTATTATTTGTGCAGAGTATTTGTTTGGCCTTTTCCTACCTTTTCAGCCCAGTAAATTTCCCCTGATTGCCATTTAAGGTCCAGCTTATTCAGATCAGGGAAGTGTTTCTGGATTTTTTAAAGGAAATTTGAAGTGCCTCTTTTCCAAAGTCTTAAGTCAACTAATTTTAACTCCTCTAAAATTCTCACTTTCCATTTTCTGAGCCAGATGTAATCATTTCATTTTAAGCTTAGACATTACTACTGCACCAATAGTGATTTTGTGTTTTTAAAAATACAAATAAAAAGTCTCACTTCTTTTTGTAAACCGTTTTTCTCCCATAGATTACATTCCCCATGGTATCAAATATACCATCTCAAAAGGGTTACTTATGTAAATGATGATGAGCACAGTATAAATATATATCATTACTACTTACTCAGTTATACTATAAAATTAAAAGAAGTCAAGTTATTTCTTATAAAAAGAGTTACTAAGCTAAAAGCTATAAAAGAATTCTAAAAATTGGTTTCCTTGGATCAACAGAGCCTATTGCTTATTTTAACTGTCATTGATCTTGATCTCTAACATCTTCCTCTCAGCTATTTCTGTCTTTCTAAAAATGTTTTATAGGGGCGCCTGGGTGGCTCAGTCAGTTAAGCATTTGCCTTCGGCTCAGGTCATGGTCCCAGGGTCCTGGGATGGAGTCCCATGACAGTCTCCCAGCTCCACAAGAAGTCTGCTGCTCCCTCTGCCCCTCCCCCTGCTTGTTCTCTCTCTCTCCTCTCTCCCTCTCAAAAATAAATAAATCTTTTTAAAAAACAAAAATAAAATAAAAATAAAAATATATATCAATTAGGTAAATGTTGCTGAATTTATCTCATTAAAATGATTGGTTTTTAGTATCACAGCATTTGTCAAGTTCCAATTTAATTCTCATCCTTAAATTTTTAGTTAATGTGGCAATTGTTCATGTATTTTGTCATCTTTTGTGCTACTATCTTAGCCTGTTGATTAAAACTTGTACTTAACTCTGTATGTTGAGTGTTTTCTGCTTTTAATATGTTAATATCTGAAAAGTAAGGGCCAAGTATTACCCTTCTTTGTATTGTTAATAGTGCTTTGCACAAAAAAGTTTATCAATCAGTGTTTTTTAGTTACTTTCAAAATATGTGGATAGTTAAGATTTTCTTTTCTTTTTTTTTAAATTTATTTATTTGATACAGAGAGAGAGAGAGGGAATACAAGTAGGGTAGTTAGTGGGAGAGAGAGAAGCAGGCTTCCCGCTGAGGAGGGAGCCCGATGATGGGTTCAGTCCTAGGACCCTGGGATCATGACCTGAGCCAAAGGCAGATGCTCAATGACTGAGCCAACCAGGTGCCCCAAGATTTTCTTTTTCAAATTTTATATAAAATCCATTTCGGTTTCCTGATACCTGTTCAGCAACTGTTTACCCAACTTAAGTATACTTTCTATATTTTTTTCCTCATTGTCTCAAAGTTTAATTACCAAATAATATAATGAAGAGTGTTTCTTGTAAGGCGTTGAATGGGTTTTGCAAAATATTGCTTATTTTTTTAGTCTCTAAAGCTATTCTTCCTTCAGTCTAATTAAACTTTTGAATTACTGAATTACATAAAATATATTATAAAATCGTATTCCCTGAAACATTGAGAACTTCAAGCCTTAAAAGATAGTAGCTAAAGTGAGATAAACCAGACAGAGAAAGACAAATACTGTATGGTATCACGTACAGTGTAATCTTAACACACACACACACACACACACACACACACACACAATTTCTAGAAACCAAAAGTAGAATGGTTTTTGCCAAGAGGCTATGGAGAAATGGGGACAATTTGGTCAAAGAGTACACTTTCAAATATAAGATGAGTAAGTTCTGAGGATTTGATGTTCAGCATAGTGAGTATAGTTAAAAATAAGATGTTGTGTACTTGAAATTTACTGAGAGTAGATCTTAAGTGTTCTCACTATATACAAAATTGAGTTCACTTTGTTGGATATATTGATGGTATGTTAATTACTTTGATCTTGGTAATCATTTCATAATGTATGTGTATGTCAAATCATGTACACTAAAATATATGCAATTGTATTTGTCAATTATTCCTCAATAAAGTTGGAAATAAAAATTCTTAAAGATAGCAGCTAAAGTCAAAGATAAAAAAATTTTCTAGGAGTCAACTATGTCCATCTCTAGGCTGAGTAATGTGGGCCAACACATGGGAAGATTTAATAAATATAGGCATGTTCTAGGGTCTCCTCTCTTTTAGTGATTCCTTTTTCAGGTTTCTCTTAATGATAAGAGAGCAAGCATGTTGCTGTAAGTTCTCCTTACTCTATTATGAAAAGGCTGTGAATTGAGAAAAGTAGAACTTGTCAGACAAGGAGATAAAATATTCTGAACAGAGAGAGAAATATGTGTGAGGACAAGGTGGCAGAGAGCAGTAGCATGGTGATTTTGGCTAACTGTGAGTGCTCAGGTGTGCTTAAGGAACTGCAGATAAGGTAGGAGAGTTATATCAAAATTATAGAGGCCTTGAAAGCCTATAATTTGACTCTTGCCCTTAAGGTGCCATTAGATGGTTATAAAATAGGTTACTGTATTTGCAGTATAAGAGTAATCACTTTTGGGCCACCTGGGTAGCTCAGTCCGTTAAATGTCTGCTTTCGGCTCAGGGCATGATCCTCAGGTTCTGGGATGGAGCCCTGCGCCCACCAGGCTCTTTGATCAGCGGGGAGCCTGCTTCTCCCTTTCCTTCTACCTGTCTCTCTCTCTCTCTGTGTCAAATAAATAATCTTAAAAAAAAAAAAAAAGATCACTTTTGCAGTGATGTAGATTAGGGGAGGAAGAAGAAGGAAAGAATTAGACTCCATGCAGAAAAAACAACTAGCAAGGCAGTTATGATATTCTAGACAAGAGATTGTGTTGTCTTGACTCACTGAGTGCCTTGTGTGTGCTGTTGCCGAGTCTACAGTGTTGAATAAAAGAATATGACCCCTGCCATTATATATAGCCTACAGCCTGTTGGGAAAGACGGACAGTAAACAAACACATAAATACGTAATGAAGAAGATGGAGGAAAGATGACCATTTCAGGATGGAATTAAGAAGTAGCATTAACCATGCCTACTGCTTATCCGTCAAATTTAGAAGGAAAGGGAGACGCCTAGAATAAGTTCAGGGTTTCTTTTAAGTAAATAGAGCTGTTACCAAGGATCCACCTCTCTTCCCAGTTTCCGGATCTGTTTTTTCCATGCATCATGATACACTGATATGTTTTTATTAGAGTAAAATGTAAAGATGTAATTAGAGTAATATCTAATATAATTAGAGTAAAATGTCTTTCCTAGAGGAAGGCACTCCCTACCATCACATACACACCCTGTTGAACATTCAAAATAAATGAGAGCCATGGGACCTGATTTTTCAAAGTGTCTGTTTTAATACCTTGTTCTGAACAAGTATTTCTATACCAACTAAATTAGATTTAAACATTTGATAGAATATGAAATTACAAGTGTCAAATTGCAGAATTTTATTTAAAAAAGCCGCCCTATAACTGTGGTAATAGAGTTGAATCATTAAGAATCCTTAATATGAAATACCAGAAATGCTTTTAAGTCCTTTTTGGAAAGGTCAGAAAAGAAAAGATAATGGTATTAATTTAATTAATTGGTATAATCAACTAAAATAACACATTTTCAGTAATCACCATGTAACATAAGCTGTGGGCACTTCCTTCAGAAAGATACTATAATGGAGTCCTAGAATCAGGGTTGGAAGTCCCATTTAATAGGTCATGTAATAATTTGTAGTCCTCTGTGCACCAAAAGATTTCAGGTGAACTTTATGGAATTATTTAACAGAATTATGTAGGGATATTTCTTCATCTGTATATTTTGAGGAGAATTCTTGTCAGATGTACACAGCCCTTCCTGAGTAAAGAACCACCTTCTCACACATGAAGAAACCAGGGCTGAGATGTAGTGACTTGCCAAGGTCTTGAATAAGTTCTCTTGAAAAGGCGGTTTACCCTATGATATTTTTAAGTAGAGTTTTAAGGTAGCAGCCACAGTATCTATGACCTTAGGCTAGAAGGGCTCAGAGTAGTATTAGGAAGGGTTGCTTATTTTTTCATTGAGAGTTGTCATATGTTGATTTTAAAATAACAGAACATGCCATCATTCAGAATGCATTCTTCCACCCTAATATCCCAGAACAGTATTTTTAAAGAAATTCTAGGAAGGGTGTTAACTCATTCAGGGTTCTACAGGAAGGAAAGCTCTTTCCTACTATTTTTTAAGCTAACTTTCACTGACAAGATCAGACCAGAAAAAGACCAGCTGGCTGTTGGCCCAGACGTTATAATCATTGAAGTATACTCAACCTGCACTGCCCAGGGACAGTTACAACTTGTGTATGGAGGGGGGGAACGGGGTGCACCTAGACGCATGCTGAGTGTTGTTCCAATAACTTAGATGACGTGTGTGCTCTATATCCTTTGCTGTGTTGTTGATCTATTGGAAAGGAAATTTTAAAATAGCCTGGAATATGAGTTTTCCCATAAGGGTGAAAAGGATAACTTCAACTTTAAAAAATAACCAAACCATTTACAGCTATTTCCCCAGCACCTAAAACAGGGCCTGGCCCAAGTAGTTACATAATATTTTTTTTGATGCAAGAATTATTTAAATTTCTTTTGCTATGTATATCATATTTCAGAACAAGAATTTTTTTCATTTGTCCATCTATACTGTTGTATCATTATACTGATAGGATAGTAAAGTAAAAAGAGAACTGATTCAACATGCAGCCTACTTCTGCCTTTTATTGTATGTTCCAGGGCTTTATTCTCTGTTTCATAATAGGTATATGACAATAACTACTTCACAGGATTTGGAGAAATATTAAGTAAAATACAGTATGTGAAAAAGTGGTTCATAGATTCTTAAGAGCTATATAAACATTAATGTTATTTGCCTTAACTAATACTTTTAATAATTTGAAAACATATATTTACTGGAATTATTCTACTTTACTGAATCCTATATATGTTGTAGGTAGGGGAGAAGTAATTCTCCATAATTGAAATGCAGGTTGAAAACTTAATTAAGTACATTTCAAGGAAGCTGATCATGTATCATTTTTACCTAATGTACTAATGTTGGGTACAGATAATTAAATAATTAAAACAGTCTTTTTTTTTTTTTTTAAGATTTTATTTATTTATTTGACAGCCAGAGATCACAAGTAGGCAGAGAGAGGTGGGGAAGCAGGATCCCCACTGAGTGGAGAGCCCCATGCGGGGCTTGATCCCAGGACCCTGAGATCATGACCTGAGCTGAAGGCAGAGGCTTGGAGCTACCCAGGCACCCCAAAACAGTCATTTTTAAACAAAGGAAGTTACCTTTACTGTGTCTTTGTTAATTGACTTTTTGCTTGCCAATTTATACATAACTTAAGAATTAATAGTTATCTATTAATATAATTATTAATAATTATATTTAATATAATTATATTATATATAATTATTCTATATCATATATAATATAATATAATTCTATATTATATTCTATATTATATTATACATATAATATAATCATATTATATATCATATGTGATTATGTATAATATATAAAATATATATAATATAATATATAGTTATATAATTATTATTATATCATTCACCGTATTGTAGATATTGAGACATATGCAGAAAGTACACACCAGCATTTTCCAAAGTGAAAATGGAATATTAACTTTTGAGATGTTTGATTAGAATTTGGGATAATATTTGTATATATTACTGTAGACTTCTCTTGGAAATTTTTATTAGTATGGGTTCCAAAAATTTTTGCATATGGAAGCCAAGCTGTTTAATTTTGCTTCTACCCATTGTTTCCCAAATGTTATTTAACAAGAAAAGCTTTTTCTGTATTACATCTGTTAACATTTACTGGAATGTTTTATGAAGCACTGGTATGAGATATAATGGAATTGATCCCATGAACTTTAACAGTCTATTTAGAACTCTAAACATAAGCACAATAAAGTAAATTTTTAAAAGAGAGAGAATGAGTTGACTATAGGATTGAAATGCTTGGTAATATCTGCCAATCTATCCTCATGGCCAAATCATAAAAATTGATCTGTTATTAAGTAAGTATTCCTTGTCTTATTGACCACTTCTTATTTTTTTTAATTGACCACTTCTGAGTGACTTTTTTCAAACTGCTTAGTTGAAGGAGGTAATCTTTAGAGATCATCTGAGAACATCTCCAATGGCCTTGAATTTAGTGATTGATTGAAAAATACCGAGTCTCTAACAAATACAAGTTACTGCTTTTTAAATCAACTTTATTTATAATTTACATGCCATAATAAACTGCATCATTTAAAGTATACAATTAATGTAAACATACGTAAACCTGGGGGTGCCTGGGTGGCTCAGTGGGTTAAGCCTCTGCCTTCGGCTCAAGTCATGATCTCGGGGTCCTGGGATCAAGCCCCACATTGGGCTCTCTGCTCAGCAAGGAGCCTGCTTCCCCCTCTCTCTCTGCCTGCCTCTGTGCCTACCTGTGATTTCTCTGTGTGTTGTGTGTGTGTCAAATAAATAAATAAAATCTTAAATATATATATATATATATGTAAACCTGTGTCACCACCTTTGCAATCAAGGTAGAAAATATTTCAGTCAACCCCAAAACATTACTTCTGCTCACTTGGTAACCCATCTTTTCTTCTGCCCCAGGTTCCAAACTACCACTGGTCTGATTTTCGTAATTATAGATTAGATTGGCTTTTTCTAGTATTTTAGGTAAATGGAATTATGTATGTAACGTGTATTCTTTCATGTCTAATTTCTTTAACTTAATAAAATGATTTGAGACCTTATGCATGTTGTTAAGTGTATCAATAATTCATTCATTTTATTGCCAGTTAGTGTTCACTTATATGTATATACATACTTTGTTTATCCATGCATGAATTGGTGGACATTTGAGTTGTTTACAGTTTAGGGCTATTGTGAATAAAACTGCTATGAACATCCATGTGCAAGTCTGGGTATATGTTTTTGTTCCTCTTGAGTAAATACCTAAGAGTAGAGTAGCTAGGTTGTTATGGTGGGAAATGTTTGACCTTTTAAGAAACTGACAGTTTTCCAAAGTGGTGATTGTATCTTATATTCCCATTAACACTGTATGAGTTCTTATTGCTCCTTATCCTTTTTCAATCTTTGGTATTGTCAGTGTCTTTAATTTTAGTCATTTTTATAAGAATGTAATTATGTCATCACATTGTGATTTAAGTTTGCTTTGGTCTGGTAACTAGTGATGTTGAGCAGCTTTTCATTTACTTACTTCCCAACCATATAGTTTCTTTTATGAAATTCTGTTCAAATTTTTTGCCCAATTTCTCTTGGTTGTGTTCTTATTATTTTATTTTTAAGGTTTCTTTTTATATTTTGGATCCAAAATTTTTTTGTCAGTTATGCCTATTGACATTTTATCCCAGTGTGTAGCTTGCCTTTTTATTTTCTTAAAGGTATCTTTTGAAGAGAAAAAAAATTAATTTTTTAAAGACCAGTTAATTTTTTATACTTCTAGAAGTTTGTAGTTTTAGCTCATACATTGAATTTTATGATCCATGTCAGGTTAATTTTTGAAATGTCAAGTAAGGATCAGTGTTCATTTTAAAAATGAGTTCTGAGGGGCGCCTGGATGGCATAGTTGGTTAATCATGCAACTCTTGATTTCAACTGAGGTCATGATCTCAGGGTCTTGAGATTGAGCACCCAAGTGGGCTCCATGCTCAGCCCAGAGTCTCCTTAAGACTCTCTCTCCCTCCCTTCTTTATTTGCTCTCTCACTCCCTAAAATAAAATAATAAAGTACTCCTGGGTGGTTCAGTTGCTTAGGCATCTGCCTTTGGCTCAGGTCATGATCCCATGGTTCTGGGGTTGAGTCCCAGAGAGGCTCCTTGCTCAGAGGGGATCTTGCTTTTCCCTCTGCCTGCTGCTTCCCCTGCTTGTGTGTTCTCTCTTTCTCAGACAAATAAGTAAAATCTTTAAAAAATCTTTAAAATTTTTAAAAATCTTTAAAAAAATCTTTTAGAATCTTTAAAGTAAGTAAATCTTTTTAAAAAAGTAAAATCTTTAAAAAAGTAAAATCTTTAAAATCTTTTTAAAAAAGATTTTAAAAAATCTTTTAAAATTGATTTTATTAAAATCAATTAAATAATAAATCATTTTTATAAATAAATAAGAGTATCTAGTTGTTACAGCATTATATTTATGCTTTCCTTTCCTAGTTGGATGCTGTAAAAATAAAAATCATTATGGACTCCCTTATCTATTCTGTTGATCTATATTTATATCCCCTGGACCTTATCACACTGTCTTGATTTTTTTAGCATTACAAGTTTTGAAATCAAGTAGTGTAAGTCCTTCAGCTTTTTTGTTTTGACTTGCTTTCACTATTCTCATTTGCATTTCCATGTAAATTTTATAATGTTTGTCAGGTTTTTTTCAAAAGCTCTTATGAAATTTTTATTGGAATTGCACTGAGTCTATAGATAAATTTGAAAAGAATGAATATCTTAATATTGAGTCTTCTACTTCATGAACATGGTATATCTCTCTTTATGTAGGTCTTTAATTTTTCTCAATAATGTTCTAGTTTCCAGTAAAGTGTTTATTAATTTTATTTCTGTCTTTTACATTTTATTCTTTTTATATAGTCTCAAGTGGATTTTTAAAACTTCATTTTCTATTTACTGTTTAATATGTAAAATACAATTTTTATAATAAACTTGTATTCTGTAATCTTGCTAGTAGTTTTGTAGGTTCCTTAGTATTTCTACATAAACAATCATGGCATCTGCAAATGAGGATAGTTTTACCTTTTCCTCTTCCAAGTTCTATATTTCCTTTCCCCCTGCCAGTTTTTGTCTTTTGTGTTTTGCCTTTTGCCTTTGCATAAAGACTTGGACCTTGAAAAGTGTTCCCTTTTCTTTATTCTGAAATGGTTGTACAATCTTACATTATTTCTGCTTTGGTAGAATTCAGAACTGAAACCATTTAGACCTAGAGTTTTTTGGTGTAAAACTCATAATAAATTAAATTTTTTATTAATTCATTTACATTTAAAAATATAAATATAGGGTCCTTTTTATTTTGTTTTTTTCATTTTGTGTCCATTTTGGTAACTGGATTTTTAAAGAAACTTATTTTTTATCAAAGTTGTTGAATTTATTGTCATAAAGTTGTTCACAGTGTTCTCTTGTTGCTATCTGTAGATCTGTAGTGATAACTTCTCTTCCATTTCTGATGTTGGTGATTTCTTCACTCTTATCCTTGTTCAGTCTAGTTAGAATTTAATCAGTTTTTTAAAATCTTTCCAGATTTTGGTTCAGGTCATAATCTAATGGGTCATGAGGACAAGCCCAATGTTGGGCTCTATGCTGAGTGTGGAATCTGCTTGGAGATTCTCTCTGCTTCTCCCCACATGTATACTCTCTCTCTATAAAATAAATAAATAAATCTTTTTAAAAAACTCTTTCAAGAAAATTACCCTTGACTTTCAATTTTCTCTATTTGTTAACTATTTAATTGATTTCTGCTCTCATCTTTATTATTTCCTTCCTTATACCTACTCTTGAACCTTAGGTCATTAATTTTGGACTTCACTCCTACTATTTAAAGTTATAAGTTTGGAGCACCTGGGTGGCTCAGTGGGTTAAAGCCTCTGCCTTCAGCTCAGGTCATGATCCCAGGGTCCTGGGATCGAGAAGCCACATCGGGCTCTCTGCTCAGCAGGGAGCCTGCTTCCTCCTCTCTCTCTGCCTGCCTCTCTGCCTACTTGTGATCTCTGTCTGTCCAATAAATAAATAAAATCTTTTTTAAAAAAAGTTATAAATGTGTCTCTAGTACTGCTTTTAAGTATATTCTACAAATCTTGATATGTTAGATTTGCATTGTCATTCAATTTAAAATACTTTCTAATTTCCTCGTGATTTCCTCTTTGACCTGTGGCTTATTAGGTTGGGTGTTGTTTAATTTTCAGGTGCTTGAGGTTTTCCTCTATGTCTTATTGTTTATTCATTTCTAATTTATTATAGTCAAAGCACTACGTTGTATGATTTCAGTCCTTTTGAATTTGTTGAGTTTTGTTTAATGGCTCATCATATGAGCTATTTTAGTGATTATACCAAGTGTACTTGAAAAAAATATGTATTCTGCAGTTGTTGGGGATAGTGGTCATTAAATAACTATCAATTCAGTCACAGTAATTGACAGTCTTGTTCAAATCCTCAGTCCTTACTGTCTTTACTGATTTGCTTTCTAGTTGTTCTGTAATTGCCAAGAGTTAAAATCTCCTATTGTGATTATGGAATTACCTTTTTATCTCTTTAATCCTGTCAAATTTTGCTTTATATTATTTAGAGGCTCCATTATTAGGAACATACGTATCAAGAACTATAAAGATTCTGAGACTTTACCCTATTTGAAAGATAAGAAGTTAGCCTGTCACAATTTCATGGGGACTTGGCTAATGACATGAGATTCTTGGGTCAGAGACAGAGGACAATTTATTACTCACAGTTTATTACTCACAGAATATCATGGTGTGTGTGTGTGTGTGTGTGTGTGTGCGCGCGCGTGCGCACAAGCTGATTCTCTAAGACCTGATTTCCGCTATGCACCCATATGTGGTTTCGATGTTTGTATTTTCTATAGTATTTTACATGTGGTCTCAGCTGCATTTTCAGGGTTTTGGTTTTTTGGTTTTTTAATTAAAAGATGTTCATGTTATAGTTCCTGTCTTTCTTATTTTCTGTATTTATATCTATCAAACCTTTTTTCTGGGTATTTCATTCAAAAGTGCACATATAGAAATATGCTGTGTTTCACTAATTATAAGTGAGTGTCTCTTAAATTTTCAAGAAATGCCATTTTTTATTATGTCAGCAGCAAGAGTAATTTTTTGGAAGTGGAAAGCATGTACAGTTTTGTAGTGTTTCATTTCCAGTACTCTTCATTTCTTCCTGAAGATTCAATTTTCCATCTTATGTCATTTCCCTTAAACCTGAAGAACGTCATTTAGCATTTTCTGTAGTGCCATTCTGCTCGAAACAAATTTTCTTGGTTTCTTTTATCTGGAAATGACTTCATTTTTTCTTCACCATTAAAGAATATTTTCTCTGGTACTAGAATTCTGGAGTGACATTTTTATTCTTTCAGCACGTTAAAGATGTCGTTCTGCTGGTTTCTGCCCTTCATTGTTTTGATTGAGAATCATTGGTGATTCAAATTGTTGTTCTCTGTATTCAGTCTGGCAGCTTTCAAGATTTTGTCTTTGGTTTTCAACAGTTTGCTATGACGTGTCTGGGTGTGGTTTTTTCTTTTCTTTTCTTTTTTTTTTTTTTTTTAAGATTTTACTTACTTATTTGACAGAGATCACAAATAGGGAGAGAGGCAGGTGGGGCGGGGTGGGGGCGGGGCAGGGGAGCAGAGAGCCGGATGCAGGGCTCGATCCCAGGACCTGAGATCATGACCTGAGCTGAAGGCAGAGGCCCAACCCACTCAGCCACCCAGGTGCCCCTGGGTGTGGTTTTCCTTATATTTATTTTATTTTAAATTCACTGAGCTTCTTGACGGTGTAAATTTGTTTACCAAATTGGAGAAATTCTGGCTTATTCTTCTTTAAATATTTTTTCTAGCCCATCTTCTCTTACCTTTTCTTCTGGGACTGTAGTTACACAAATTAGACCTTTGATATCATCCTGTGAGTGATCTTTTAATGTAAATCTTACCAGTTCACCTTCTACTTAAAACCTCTCAATGACGTCTTTTTACAACTAACATACAATCCACACTCTTCACCATGTCTTTTACGGCCTCATGATCCACCTATGACTATTTTTTGGAATTCATTCCTACCTCTTTTCCCTTTATTCACTCTACCGCAGATTTTTTTTTTTTCTTTCCCTGGAACATATTAGTCATTCTTGCTCTTTGTACTTGATACCTTGAATGCTCTTCCCCCAGATCTTTCTGAGGCTGACTCCTTTGGACATCTGAATAAGTTACCTCAGAGAGACTTTCTCTCACCACCCCAACTAAAAGTTGCCCAGTCCCTTAATACATATATACATTTTAGACCCATATCTGTTTTAATAACTTTACTGAGATAGAATTTATATTAAAAATTTAGCCCATTTAAAAGACACAACTCAGTGGCTTTTAGTATATCCATAGTCATATGTAACCATCACCACAATCAGTTTTATACATATCTATCTTACGCTTACACATATCTATCTTACACATATCTTATGCTGTTTTCTAGTACCAAGAACAATGTCTGGTATATAGTGCATGCTCAATAAAGTTTTATGAATAGATAAATTTTATTAGCTCTAAGATAATTTAGGCATTAGCCTCTAGTAAAATATGAGGGAAGTTCATTTGACTACTTTCAACTCTAGAAATATTCTTTGATCAGACCTATGCTATTTTGAGGGCTCTCTAAAACAGCTTAGCCCATATTTTAAGAGTTATTGCAGGAAGTTCCAAAAAAAGTCTTTTGATGTAATGAATATAAGTCATATTACACATTTCCCTAAGAGAAAATAGCCATCTTTTATTGACCTGACAGTTGCTGAGAAGCAGAAAGCCTCTCAGAATTATTGCTTTGCTATTCTCAAAAGTACTCTGAATATTGTTTATTTGTTTAGATCTTTGAAATAGATGATAGAATCACTAGGACTTGTTTTATGTACTAATCATGGGTAATAGTAGGTTATTCATGAGATTCCAGACATGCCCTTTCTTTGGTACCTTTCATGTGGAATGTCAGTTCTGAGTTTGGGTGATCTTCTTGGTATCATCTTCTTTATAGGCTTTGATGCGACCTGGAAGAATTGACAGAATCATCTATGTGCCTTTACCAGATGCAGCAACAAGAAGGGAAATATTTAACCTCCAGTTTCACTCTATGCCAATCAGTAATGATGTGGATCTGGATGAACTCATCCTCCAAACAGATACATATTCAGGAGCAGAGGTAAGATAGTTCTGCTCAAAATACCTTGGTGGCAGGAAAGCAGTGGGTTGGGGTCATTAGCAAAAAGACTGTTTTAAATAACTGTATGTTAAGAAATCTTCAAACAGGAAATGCACTATATGACAGGTGGTCACTAAATTTAATTGCGTTTTACTGGCCTCTATTGTATCTCAGTTGTTTTTACCTGGTTTCTGTCACTTCTCAAAATGTAGTCTTCAGAGAATTAACATAATATAGTGGGGAGAACATTGGACCAGAAGTAGAAGTTTCTTCTTTGGGGTTTCTTGATACATCAGCTTCCAACCATTCTACAGTTCTCTGAACTTTGATTTCTTAACCTGTCAAATGGAAATGAAACACAACTTTACATACTGTTTTCTAATAGAGATCATAAAAATGAAATTAGGATGTCATGCAAGTGCTCAGAAGTACAAGACTTGGCAGAGAGATTATATTATTACCATCTTTTATCATTTTGGAAAATTATGTTAATTTACTTATATATTAAAAATTCACAAAAACTGTAAAAGAGAGTGTCTGGGTGGCTCAGTTAGTTAAGCATCTGCCTTTGGCTCAGGTCATGGTCCCAGGGTCCTGGGATGGAGTCCCACATTGGGCTCCCTGCTCTGTGGGTACTGTGTTTCTCCCTCTGATGCTCCCCCCATTCATGCTTGCTCTCTCTCTCTCTCTCTCTCGCATATGCATGCTCTCGCTCTTTCAAAGCAATAAAATTTTAAAATAAATAAATAATAAAACTGTTAAAGGGACAGCCTATAATCTACCCTTAGCTGGGAAAGTATACTGCCAATAAGAACAGCAAGACCTCTGTGAAAATAATGAAAGTTTTTAAGTATAGCAGGTAAACATTTCTCCCTCTCCTTAGCAGCTTTTTTGCTTTGCATTTTTCTTTACAAAATAAAAATCCATTAAAATAATTGTGCTTCTTTTCTACATGCATTTCTCAAGAAGGGACAGACTGTAGTCCTCAACACAGAAATATCTTCTGAATACCACCAATATGGATTTGTATGGGGAAATTAATATATTTTCAAGTAAGAAATTATTTTTCTTCTGAATTATCCAGCATACAGACTCCACATTCTGTCTGCTTGCTATAGTTCATAATCTGTCCTCTGTAAAAACCAAAAAGAGATTAACACCTAATAGATCATTAGTGTACTCAGAATTGTAGGTAAATTTACATGTAGAATTGAACCGTGTGTATCATTCAGTCATAGTTAATAACAACAACTAAAATAGATCTAAATCTCTTCATTGTTTCGTCTCAACTATGAACTATGTATATTTGATTTCCCCACCTGAAGATTTTTCATTTTCACTGGGAGAGAGAAAAAAAAAAACAGTCATGTAGAAAGTACCTTGAGAAGCAGTTGAAGTACATACATTTTTAAGTCCTATCTGAAAAAATAATCCTTATGAGCATCTTCTTGACATGACTGTCCATTAAGTTAAAATGAACATACAGTTGCTGTTAACTGACTGCTCCAGCATTTCTAGAATTCAGTTTTTGTTGTGAGACCAAGAGCTGGTATCATGTATATATATCAGTTTACAGGAAGCAGCAAAGAGAAGAAACCATAAATCTTTCACTTGAGCTGAGTGAAGTGGAAGAGCAGTTAGCAAGGTATAAATGTGCCTTTCTCACTTTGAAGTAATTCACGGTAGTAGCATAGAAGTGCAAAACAAAAATCAAAGCCTATGAGGTTCTGTCTGGCTGAAAGGAAAAAACTCATTTGGTGCCAGGAATTATTGTACCAGCTTGCTAGTTCTTATGTAGTACATGTCTTACTCAATCTGTAATATAAGCACATTCATTTCTGATTAATTTTTATATCAGATCTTCTAAAAATAGTCACAAGGGAAAAGTAGCAGAAAATTCTGTCCCTCCTTGAACTACATTTTTAGGTCCTATAATGATTGGGTGGGGGAAGGATATCCCACCCTGGTCTTAATTATAGTCCATATATTATTACAACTTCATAGAAATTTTATTCAGAGCTATTTCTTAGTAGTTCTAAAAGTCTTAAAATTAATAAATAGGAAATTTAAGACCGACAACATTTAGCTTCAAGTAATATAAGATCCCATCTTTCCCCCACCACTTTCCTTCCGAATGAAAATGGTGCATCAGTGTTGAAAGCCAAAATTAGTTTTGATTTTTTGTTGTTGTTGTTGTTGTTGTTGTTTTGTTGTTGTTGTTGTTGTTAGCAGCAAGATAAATTCAAGCTGGAAACTGCGTCACCTGACTCTGGCAGAGCCAGTGCTTTACAGCTGATGTAACTAATTTGATTTAGTCCTCAGTCTAATGCAGATCCTTCAGCACAGAACCTATTACATTGTATATATTTAACAAGCATTTAACCACCTGAAAAAGAAAAACAATTTTAAAATTATATTTAGGAAAAACAGACTTCCCTTTGTCATTATCATAAGGTGAACCCTCTAACTTTGTAGCAACACACCTTGCTATGGCCATAGCTACTTTTTCGAATTTAGAAAGTATCTTGGTGGCCACTTTTGGTGGAAAATGAAAGTGCTGATAAATTAGTTGTCTTTACAGGAGTGTTGTATCATCACTATTATATAAGTAATATATATGAATTATCTATAATATATAGTAAATATTATATATTAATTTAAACTGTACAGTCTTAGCTGCATGAACAAGAATGTGAGCCAGAGATGAGGAAATTGCTGACACCAGTGTCTGTCTTTTAGAAACTTAACTGCTGTATTTTTTTAATGTTTAATTTTTATTAAAAAGCTATAGAGAGGGGTGCCTTTCTGGCTTAGAGGTAGATCATGTGACTCTTGACTTTGGGGTCGGGAATTCAAGCCCCACCTTGGGTGTAGAGCTTACTTAAAAAATAACAACAACAACAAAAAAAAAAACGACAAAAACTCTAGAGAGTGATTAGAAATGATATGGGTACTTTTAATGACTGAACTAAAGGAGTTACTTTTTAAAAATGTTTTCTTTCAACCTATTTTTATTTGTTTTCTTTCAACCTATTTATTTGCCCAGTGAACATTGTTTATTAAAAGCTTACATGGCCCAGTGTTTTAAATGGCCTCTTAGACCCCTGTGAGTTACCTCATTTTCCTTCCCTGGAGAGGGAATAGAGAGAACTGAAGCATTTTTTTAATTCTCAGGAGAGTCCCAAGGGGAAGTTTCTTGCCAACTGGAAGGGGAGTCAGGTCACTAGGGAGCAGCCTCCATGGAGAGGCTGAAGCAGGTAGCATCCTTCAGCCATCACTGCGCCCGTCGCTCCCTGGTGGCCAGAACCTCTTTGTCTGGCTTCTTGGCTGTAGCTCCCAGTTAAGAGAAAAACATGTTGCCATTTAAAAGCAGATGGGAATTCAGTTCAGGAGGAAATAATAAGTCTTTTTTGGTTATACCCATTGTTTTCTTTTACTTTGATTTTTGTTTTTTAAGTTATTTGTAGCAGATTCCACTTCGTTTTTTCATTTGTCTTTTATCCAGTTATCTTAGTTACTTTAGGAAAATTTTTATCTTACCCACCAACAGGAAATCAACAGTCACAAATATGTGCAGATGAAAGGCATAACCCAGCCCATTACCCATGTGCCATGTGCTTAGGAACAGAGGTGACGAATAAGATATATAATTTCCTCTCTCTATAGGAATTTGCTGACATAGGCTCATACATAGTATCTGTAAAATTGGAGTTGAATGTTTACTTGCATTTGGGTGTTATCCTCCTGTTAGTGACTATTTCATTAAGTGAAATTGATAATATGTCTAAGAGCCAGTTATCAGTTACATATTTTATAAATAATATAGGCAGTCAGAGCATTTATTTCATACATCAAGATTTGAGAATTCAACTTTCAAGACAAGCAATAAAAGGAAAACAAAGCAAAATTTTAGTGTTGCATTCGAATAGACTTTTAAAAGAATTGTAGTCTTATTCTTTCAGGGTCCTTTCAGCAAGTTATTGAACGTTGAACCTCCATTTTCTCATTTTTAAGTTATCTCAGTGACTGAAATCATTTTGAGGGTTAAAACAGGTAGCAAATAGAAAAGTACCAAGAAACAATGCATGACATTTAAAGAGTGTTTCATGAATGTTAAGTCCGTTTATTCTTTCTTCCTCTTATCTGTTCAGTATTTATATTTACCACGGAAGTATTAGATGATGTTGCTATAAGATGGTAATGTTTTCCATTGCCTCAGTAACCAGACAGTGTATCTGAAAGCTAAATTACAAATGAGTTGCTTCTTGTTCTTTTCTAAAGACTATTACATCTGCTTTATATGGTGATTTTTAGGGTAATCTAGTGAACCTATTGCAAGAAAGTTGTCTTATAGCAATTTGTTAAATACATTTCACGCTAAGTTTTTGAAAAGGTTTAACTTCATTTTAATTTACTCTGTCTATTCTTTTTTTACTAAAATCATGTGTCTTGCCCTGGATTTGTTTTGTAGTCTCTGTCTTTCTGGGTCTAATAGCTCAAGGTCTTAATGCCAGCTTGACGTTAAAAAATTACCTTCCAGTGTGCCTCATTAATTCAACAAGGTTCTAGTCACCATGCTTAACGCTATTATAGCTCATAAAGAGAGAACCTTAAATTAATTTTCTATCTTACTGATTAATATTCCTTCTGACATGCTCTCTCTTTTCTCCAACACAATGAAAACAGGAAAAAAATCATAGCCATTTCGGATGTCTGTACTCTTCCTACATGAAATCTCTTGAGGCAATTTTCCCCAAACTAAAAATCAGAACCAGTATATTTGAATTTGGCATAGATTGACTCTATCTAACAACCCATCTGAGATAATACTAGAGAACAGCTCATAGCTGGTTTCAGGCCCTCTGCTTAGTGTCAGAGAGCACCCTGGCAGCCCTGTTCCATCCCCAAAGTGTGCCACAGCACTTAGCAACACTGTCTGCACCTACTTGCCCTGCCTAATCAGAAGCTGCCCTGTGAATACATACTGCTGTAGCCAACCGGTCTACTGTTCTTATTTGAGATCCTTGTTACCACTCTACTCTTTTTTGTGCATTTTCCCTAAAATTCTGTACCCAGAATTTCAAAATCCTCTTTTCTTACACAACCTAGTGAAATCCTGTTTTTGTCATTAAAACATGACCACCGCACCAGAAGTGACTTCTCTTTTTGAACGGTTTTATACTGATTTCTGTTTTACTTGTTTAGCTCTTTGTATGTTTTTTTTTCCTTGTAGTTATTTTGATCTCCCCAAACAAACTGTGAGATTCTCTGCTGCGGAAACCAGGTTTTTCTTGTTCTTGGAGTCCAGCAAAGCAACCATTATCTCACAGTCAGTGGATGTTAATGTTGGATGAATCATAGATTTATGTGTTGAATCTGTCATTCTACCAACAAAAAATGTCAGCTCTAACATTCACCTAAAGTGGCATTTTCTACTTTTAAATGTGTTTTTGTATGCATTATCTATTTGAGTATCTTCACCCTATGGGAACAGTGCTATACCAAGAGAACCAGAGCCAAGCAAAAACAATGATTTGTCTGAATTCCCACAGCAAATAAGTGACAAACCCAGGACCAGAAACCAAATCTTTCAACTCCTCCTGAAAGATTTTTCATGATCTTTTCATGCTTTGGAGTCAACTGAGGAGTCTTTGAAAGTGTTTCATTATTCTCTTTGACATACCTGAATGTTTAGTAAAGGTTTGCCTGCTCTTATGGACAGTGACTTAGCAATCTAAGCAGCAGATATGAAACATCTTTACATTTTTATGTATATTTATCTTATATGTGATTTTAGTTACCCTGTTATCAACTTCCCAAATAAGTATAAGTTACTTGAAGTTAGGAACTGTGTTTTTCTTTATTCGTGTACTGTATTTTCCAAATATTGAGAATAAGACCTGAAATTTTAAAGGGAAAACATACAAATGACTAAGTTCCGTGTAACGTGTTCATATGGCATGATCTAATGATGTACAGAATACTATGGGAGAAAGGAGAGGGTGTGACTCACACTAGCTGAATCTGAGCAAGGGGGTAGTTGATCTGAGTGTCAGTGGGTGAGTAGGAGTTCCCTAAGTCAAGTGGGGCTGGGGATAGAGCATTACTGGCTGATGGAAAGGCAGAGACGCATAAAAGAGCATGGTATGTCCTAGATTTGGTTAAATGGTGAAATATGACTAGAAGAAAAAGTCTGCATATAGAAGTAGTAGGTGATAAAACAAGAAAAGTAAGACAGATATGAAGGACCTTGAATATCATCTAAACGTTCTCTTCTCCTTTAAGCATTGACAGCCATTGAAAAAGTTAATAAAAAATGTTGTGATCAAACTTCTGTTATCAAAGATTGGTGGTGTTTTGTGTCCAAAACCACCATTAGCCTACCCACTGCTATTATGTGAATTAGAAAAGGTACTCCGTTGCCCCACTTAATGAGAGCTACCTGCCTGAGAGAAAGCTTTGTCAAGCAGAGCATGAGCTTTATAAACTCCCCATTTCAGTCCGTATTCTCCCCCCTCATCTGGGCATCCATGTATGGACACAACCTTCACATCTCTAAAAGATTCTCATTTTTAGCTTACCCACTTTTAAATATCCTTCAGAGTGCCTTGCAGAGTAGCTCATATAAAGTTGATATGTATGCATTGAATAAAGAAATTTTGATTTTATATCCCAAGTAGATAAACTACTTTCTGTTACTTTAAGATTTGCTGCATGAACCCTGGACAAACATGTTATGTGAATGGGATAAATTATGGAAACTCATTATTTATTATGAATTATGGGAGAAGATGGAAGTATTAAAGTATTAAAGATATCTTTTGTATAATATCTTTTTGGATGTGAGGGCGATCTGACTGTGACATCTGTCACCCCACTGATCATTAAGGTTGATTGAGCTGATCTAGCTGGCTAGGCAGGTGTCTTCTTCCTCCTTCACTACTTGAAGTTAGTGCGTCCCTCCCAAAGCTGTGTGCTCAGTTGAAGAGGACCTTTCTTTGGTCAAGTGTAGGCAAGTAGCTGTGCTCCACTGCTAGAACCTCCAGACAAGCTCTCGGGTAACATGTGTAGGAGAACGTAGGGTAGTTAAGCTTCCAAGACTCTAGACACATACAAATGAGGCAGTGCATTGCAACAGTCTGCCTTTCTTCAAAACAACAACAAAATGGTGTCTTTTGTGCAGTATTAACCAGCCATGAGGTGCAGCACCTGGTATGAATGGCCACAATGATGAAAGTCAGGTGCGTTATGCCCTCTGAGCCATCTTATCCCATATAAGGTTGAACATAAGCTCTTACAGCCAACACCTTATCTCCACAACTCTTTTCAGTTGCTAGTGTGTAGCTATCTTGTTGCAAATGAATCATGATGGAATTCTCAGAGCAAAAATCAGCACAAACCAAAAGCAGATATTTAGGCTGTAACTTTTAAGCCAGCCCCACCACCCCTTTCCTTCCCCTGTCCCCACAATTTTACAATCTACATACTAAGTGAAGGAGTTTGGTAAAAGCCAAGACTTAAATTTTCATCCTATCTTGGCCATATATTACAGTATTAGTTGGGTCAAATCAGTTATCATCTCTAGAACTCAGTTTTCATATTTTAGCAGGGGAGGTGGTAATATGGTGTCTGTGATCCTTCCTAGTATTAAAAATCTATGTGTTATATACCTATCATACATTAAATTAATTGTATAAGGAATCTCTTAGACATTGGACTTCCAGGGATATATAACATGGTTTTGTTTCCTTTACAGTGCTTCTAGAAACCTGGGATCTTAGGCAGTCTCTATATACTTGCTACTACTGTGTCCTAGAGATCCAAATCATAGCACCAGAGGAATAAAAACATGAAAAGACAGACTGTGCATGAATTCAGATTTTAATAAAATTCTGCTTAGCAAACTTTCACAATTTTCCACTGAATGGAAATGAAAGTTTTACCTGCTCAGAGACTCCCAGTAATTTTTTTTTTCCCCCTGAGAAGTTTGGTTTCTCTGCTTTTCAATTTCCTCAAGAACAGTTAGTCAAGTTCAATATCTATGATTCTGGAGGCATTATAATAAAAAGTGTTGTAAAATGGAAATAAGCCACCAGCCCCCTTTTTCCCTAAACTCTTTGTCAGGGAATTTACAAGGTTACAATGTTCATTTTAATGTAGCTTTTAAAACTTCCAACGTGTGGAGATATAAACATCTTCTGTATTTCCAAACTTCAGCATCTACTCAAACTGGCAATACAAGAACCTTAATTCAACTTACCTGAAGGCTATTTCAGATAGGATGTTTACACCAAAGCGAATAATTTTCCAGAACACCTTGTTCTGTGATACCTGTATTACTGACTCCTTGCCAGATGTTTAAAGCTGCCATCAGCTTATAAGAAACATTAGTCAGAGAGGAAATGGATGTTGAATGAGAGGCTGGCTAGCAACAAACTTAATAGAGCATTTTATAGCCAAATACTGAAACCCTGTATAAGGAAGTAGTGTTTCAAGGCAAGAAGTTAGTCAAGACCTAATAATCTAGAACCCCAAACCTGGGTTCCAGGCTAAATATGTATCTGTGAAGACTTACTCAAGCCAGTAGTAAAGCTAATTAAGCATTTTACATTCTGCCTTGTTTCTCCTCAGAATTCTGGTTCCTCAGAATTTTTGCACATTTAATCTGTATTTCTTCATCTTCAAAAGAGTGATAAAATTTAGAGGTTCTACTAATGTGAGAGGAACACAATTTTAAAATGATGTGTAAAGCATGCTATAATTCTGTATATATAGATTCTAGTAGACTTGGATATTTTTGTTTGGTTATTTGAGGTGATGGAAGGCTAATTTCTAATAATTCTAATCAGTATATATACAAATATATGTAAAAACGGTTTATTCCTTCAAAAATATTTTTTACCAAGATGCCTGGCTGGCACAGTTGGTTAAGCATCCAACTCTGGATTTCAGCTCAGGTCATGATCTCAGGATTGTGGAATTGAGCCCTGCATCAGGCTCCTTAAACTGGACATGGAGCTGCTTATAATTGTCTCTCCCTTTGCCCCTCCTCTCTCACTCTTTCCCTCTCTTTAACAACAAAAAAAAGGTATAAAAAAATTTTTTTACCATGCAAATCTACATTATAGTTAAGTAAATGGGTTATGGAATGAGAAAGATCCAGATCCAAATGCCTCCCTAGTATGCCCATTTCTTACCCTTCCTTATATGTAAATAAGGATACAAAAAGTCTCTACTTCATGGATCTGTTGTCCAGATTAGATGAAATCATTCATATAAGGGACTTACCCTTGAAGAACATAGCAAGTGCTATGTCATTTTTGTTATATATTTTATTTTATTTTATTTATTTATTTGACAGAGAGAGAGAGATCACAATAGGCAGAGAGTCAGGCAGAGAGAGTGGGGAAAGCAGGCTCCCCACTGAGCAGAGAGCCCAATGCAGGACTCGATCCCAGGACCCTGAGATCATGGCCTGAGCCGAAGGCAGAGGCTTAACCCACTGAGCCAGCACCCCTGTTACATTTTTTATAATCGGCAAATTCAATCTAATTGATCTTTAATATGAAAAAATCCACAAAATTGAATTTTTCATATTTCACTGCTTGGGCTTTATGAATACTAACAATGAGTATTTCATGTATATTCATGTTTTTTTAGTCTTTATAGTGTATTCTTTAAATTTAAACTGCATTTCATAGTTACATGCAGTATTTATTTCAGCTACTTTATATTTATATACATTTGAAATCCCTGTTTTTATTTTTTTTCCTGTTAAACATGTATATACTCTTTTTTACTTTCAAGTGTGTAAAGCTAATGTTTCCTTACAAACTGTTAACATAATTTTCCTATATCAGCATATTCATCAAGGTAATACTAGTGACTAGTATACAACTTAATTCTAATTTGTTTTAACATAAATTTTGTTGATTAAGAGAAGTGAACCTAGCAACTTTAGAAAGTTGAGGGGTTTGGGGTGTTTTTAAAGATGTATTTAGAGAGAGAGGGAGAGAGCATGAGCAGGAGGGGCAGAGGGAGAGAGAGAATCCAAAACAGACTCCAGGCTGAGCACAGAGCCTGATGCAAGGCTTGATCCTTTGACTATGAGATCATGACCCCAGCCAAAACCAAGAGTCGGGTGTTTAACCAACTGTGCCACCCAAGCGCCCCTAGAATAATCACTTAGGAAATAAGCATTCCTAATTACTGTGCCCTTTCATTTAGGTTAGGATTAAACCCAGGTATCTAGGTAAGGCTCAGAAATCTAACACTAATGACATAAAGTACTATGTGTCATATAGTGTGTGATGGTGACAATGGGATGTTCTCATTCTTCATCCCCAAATGACAGTAATTCTGAGTTCTCAAAGGTGTCATTCTATTAAAATGTTACTAAAACTCTATCAAATGGTTGTTCAGAGTTGCAGTGCAGTCATTAAGTTCTTAAATATAACCTTCGCTATGTTTTGGAAATTTAAAAACAAAATCTAACCATTCCTTAAGCTAGAAAGTAAAGTAGAAAGAATTATTAAGATATTCAGAACTCTCTTTTTCTCCAAATATAATTGCTTGTGTTCTTTGACAATATTCAACTCTCTTTTTGCTATTAAAATCTGGAAAGTGGATTTTGCTTTTGTATTTGTAGGAAGGTTTCCTTATTCAAGACACTAGGCGTAATGTACATGCCACATTTACCACTGTGGAAGTTTCAAATCATTAATTAATTATCTTCTCTTTTTCTTCGGAATTAAAAAAAAATCACTTAAACTGATTTTGGCATTAGAACAAGACATTCTTTCAGTGGTAGCAAAAGTAGCCCTTTGGCATATTTTTTATTCACTTCAAAAGAATCCTGAAGGAGTGGTTTTATATTTAAAACCAAGAATTGTATTTAGTTTGCCTAACACTAACTTCTTGCCAAAATCCTTAAAAAAATAAAAGGTTACACAAATACTCTCAGATATAAAAATAGTAGTCCCCAGCATTTCTTATTTTGTTGTTGTTGTGTGCCATGGCTTGTGTCAGAACTGGATATTAGTGGGGAGATATGGCCAAAAGTTGTCAATTGAAAAATAACTTTCTTGTTATACAACCAAGTTGATCATAATTGGCATGAATTATGCACACATGCACAGGTTCACAAAAGCTGCTTTGGTTGTTCGTTTATGGCGTCCTTATATTTTAATAAAAGACACTTAAGCTATGATTTCACCTCTCATTCATTTATGAAATTAATATTGTGCATCTATACATCAAAAAATTCTTGCCATGTCTAGTTCACCTTAATTTTGAACCCTATACGATATTTTCATGGGTAGATTATGCCTTCATTGCCTTTAAATTAGGCTTTTTTTCCCCAAAAGTACTTATTTATAAAATTTTAATACATTTATTATGTAAAGCAATTTACATTAATACTTTAAATCATTTTGTACTTGTATATAAAACTAGAAATCAGTAATTGAATTTTAGGGACATAAAATAACTCAAGGACAAGAGTTGATGTTATACATTATAAATTATGTAAAAATTAAAGCACATTGAAGTTCACCTTTAACGATGTAGCTTAATATAGAATTTGGTTTCTGAGTTGATTTGGATATGTCTTGGATCCTACCCCAAGTGGTTCTGTGATGGATAGTTTCCCATGCAAGTCTCTTGAAATGTATTACATCCCTAGTATAAGTAATCCCAAAAGAGTAAACACAAGTTTTACCTCCTGGAAGCAGGAGAACACGCACTAGTAAAGCCAACCAACAGGAAAAAAGGGGATTTTGTTATCTTCTTTAGGCACAGAGCAAGTCCTATGCAAGGTTAGATTAGACAAAATTTGTCTTCACTTTTCACTGTTTATCATTCAAGTTTGCTGCCCCACCCACAATATCCTTTACACCTACTTTTCTGAGCGCTTTTTTTTTTTTTTTTGACAGTCATAATCAGTTGTCTCAGAAAATAATCTGATTGAATCAAATCACTATAAAGCCAAATAACCATTATTACTTCAGGGAGCATCTGCATTTTATTTTATTTTATTATTTATTTATTTGTTTGTTTATTTGACAGAGAGATCACAAGTAGGCAGAGAGGCAGACAGAGGGGAAGGGGGAAGCAGGCTTCCCACCCCCCCACCCCCCCACCCCCGCCTAGCAGAGCACCCGATGTGGGACTTGATACCAGGACCCTGCGACCATGACCTGAGCTGAAGACAGAGGCTTAACCCACTGAGACACCCAGGTGCCCCAAGCATCTGCATTTTAAAAACTTTACTCTCCCAATTAAATTTATAATTAGTCAGTGTTCAGGTTGTTTAAAAACAAGTGAGCTTTCTTGCTCTTAACTCCTTTACCTTCCCTCTTCTGCTAACTTTCAAGATACTTGAAGAGTTCAAATTTCCTTATAAAAAAGATTTATTCTATAACAACAACTTTTACATTAAAAAACATCCAGTGAACATAAATAAAAGTATTTACAATTTGTTGAAAGGACTTCCAATCTTTTCTATTGTATGCAATTACATTTTCACGTGGTTATAATCAAATTGCTTAATATGTTTTATTGACTCTGGTATTAGTCTAACCTCATCTTAAACACTGCTGTTATATTTTACTGAGCTTTATTAGCATTGGGGACTTTGGGGTGGAAGCTAAAAGGTAGGTAATGGTAATAGAAAACCCTGTAAGTGATTTTATAATTGGGAAATCCTTATATTTTAGAGGATAGTTTAAAATTTTGTCTCTGAAAACGTTAGATTCTTTGGCATTGTCTTAGGGCTAGATCCTAGAGCCCCTCACCTGGACTTCAGTTGGGGGAGCTCAATTTTAATCTGTAATATTTTGTCTGATAACAAGGATTTGTTCCTAAAAGAATTTTGGTTTGGGGCACCTGGTTGGTTTAGTTAGTGGAGCATGCCACTCTTAATCTCAGGGTCATGTTCAAACCCCACACTGAGGGTAGAGATTACTTTTACAAAGGAAAGAAAGAGGGAGAGAAGGAAGGGAGGGAGGGAGGGAGGAAGGAAGGGAAGGAAGGAGGAAACAAGGGAGGAAGGAATTTTGGGTTGAAGACCCCAGTGTAAGAGGAACTTTATAGTTAAAAATACAGAAAATTGAGTTTTCTACGCAGACACCAAAAAAAAAAAAAAAACTGAGATAGAGAATAAAATCAATAACCAATTTTTGCCCTTTGTAAGAAGCTTTCTTTCTTAGACATTTTTAGATAAAATTTTTAGAAATGTATTAGGTATAGAATTCATCAACTTAGGAACTTCCAAAGAGAAACATTTCATCACCAACCTTCAGCGTGACCCCTAAAAGTAAGATATACATACTTAACACCATATTTCTCTACTATTTATATATAAAATTTGAAAAGTAATATTTTCTATAATCAAAAGACCATTTTTTTCTTTTTCAGTGATACATTTTTATGACTGATAAGTTATGAATGGGAATTTCATCTCCTAACATTTATCTCACTAGAAAATGTAGAGGTGTTTCTCCTACCTTAGTATAAGATATGCTTTTAGTAGCTAGAATTATCTCTTAAATGTCATTTTTAATAATGTATATATTTCTTATTAATAGATTTTAGGTTTTTTTTTTTTAAGATTTTCTTTATTTATTTTGAGAGAAAGAGCAAACATGAGCAGGGAGGCAGATGCAGTGGAAGAGGGAGAAGCAGACTCTCCACTAAGCAGGGAGCCAGATGCAGGGCTCCATCCCAGGACCCTGAGATTGTGACCTGAGCCAAAGGCAGCCACTTAACCAACTGAGCCATCCAGGTGCCTGAAAAGATTTTAGTTTTGAGCAATTTTTGGCTTACAGAAAAATAAGTAGAAGATGCAGAGTTCCCATTTACCCTCTTGTTTCCTCCAGTTTCCCCCATCATTAATATCTTGCATTATTGTGATATGTTTGTTAAAAATTGTTGAGCCAGTATTGATAAATTAACTGAGGTCCATGGTTTAATATTAGGGTTTACTCTTGATGGTGTATTTTCTTTCTTTTTTTTTTTTAAGTTTTTATTTATTTAGTTGACAGAGAGAGATCACAAGTAGATGGAGAGGCAGGCAGAGAGAGAGAGAGAGAGAGAGAGGGAAGCAGGCTCCCTGCTGAGCAGAGAGCCCAATGCGGGACTTGATCCCAGGACCCTGAGATCATGACCTGAGCCGAAGGCAGTGGCTTAACCCACTGAGCCACCCAGGCACCCTTGATGGTGTATTTTCTATGAATTTGACAAATGTGTAATGACATTTGTATCCACCATTACTGTATCATGTAGAATAATTTCACTGCCCTAAAAATCTTGTGTGCTTTACCTATTCATCCCTACCTCCCTCATCCTAAGCCCTTGATCTTTTAATATCTCCATTGTTTATAACCTTTTCCAGAATGCTATATTGTTGGAATCTTCTTTCACATAGTAATATGCCTTTACATTTCCTCCATATCATTTTGTGACTTGATAGCTCTTTTTTTTTTTTTTTTTTACTATTGAACAATATTTCATTGTCTCCAAGTACCATAGTTTGTTTATCCATGTTTGGGTGATTAAAGCTGCTATAATCATTATGTGAAAGTTTTTTTTATGGACTTAAGACTTTAACTCTTTGGGGTAAATACTTAGGAGTGTGATTGCTGGATCATTTGGTATGAATATGTTTACTTTTTTTTTTTTTAAGATTTTATTTATTTATCGGGGGGGGGGGAGAGCGAGCACAGGCAGACAGAGTGGCAGCAGAGGCAGAGGGAGAAGCAGGCTCCCTGCTGAGCAAGGAGCCCGATGTGGGTCTCGATCCCAGAATGCTGGGATCATGACCTGAGCCGAAGACAGCTGCTTAACCAACTGAGCCACCCAGGCGTCCCTGTTTACTTTTATAAGAAACTGACAAATGTCTTCCAATATGGCTGTGCCATTTTGCATTTCCATCAACAGTGAATGATAGTTCTTATTGGTGCATATCCTCAACAGCATTTGTTGATGTCAGTGTCTTAGATCAGAGCCATTCTAATATGCATGTAGTGGTATCTCATTATTAATTTGCAATTCCCTAATGACATATGTTTAGCATATTTTCATATGCTTATTTGCTATCTGTATATCTTCTTTGGTAAGCTATCTATTCACATCTTTTGCCCATTTTTTTAATTGGGTCATTTGTTTTCTTATTTGAATTTAGGAGTTCTTTGTATATTTTAGATGCCACTTCTTTATTACATTTGTGTTTTCTAAAAATCTTCTCCCAGTCTGTGGCTTATTTTTTCACTCTAGTGTCTTTCATAGAGCAGAAATTTTTAATTTCAATGAATTACCAATTTTTACTTACAAAATATATTTAGTAAGGTATTAAGTGTATTATTTCTAGAAAAAGAGATCTATTTGGAATTGATTTATGCCTTGTAACTGTTTACAGATAAAAATCACCATATTTGCTCAGTGGTTTATTTTTGTCCTCATTTTATAATTGTGGTGATTTATAACTTTTAATGGCAAGGGAGAATTATTCCCTCAAAGAACTGTTAACCAAGAAGAAAACCATTCTATTTTCTTTGAACATTATGCTACTGTATTTGAATCAGATTTTCTGCCTGCATGAATAGAAAAACATTCCCCTCAGAAACTGGGACTCCCTACTCAACAGGAGCAGTTTCAACTTGGGCACATGTGGTATTTTATATGGAGATGACACACTACACAATGGCAGTACTATACAGCCATGTTTTAAAACACAGGAGAACTGTACAAGGATGTGGTAGATGAGGGGAGGGACATTTTAAATGAAGAAGTACACTATAGAAAGCAGTTTTTACATTTTTAAAGTTTTCTCTGATTCAAAAACCTTGTCACATCACATATTGGGAATGATGTAATGGAGTCTCATCTCTAGGTTCTGCTGCTGAGTCACTTTATGACCTCAGACAGGTCTTAATTTCTTTGTATTTCTGTTTCTTATATTGAAAGAAATAATTTCTGAGAGCCTTTCTATCTTTACATATATTTGTGACTCTTAGTTTATACCACAGTATTAGAACTAATGTTAGAGGAAACTGTCTAGAAAACACAAATATGCCCACATTATAAAATGGTTAAGACAGAAATGTAAAGCAACTAGTTTTTTTAACTTAACAGTATTTTCTGTTTTTAAAATCTTTTTCCATGGACGTCTGGGTGGCTCAGTTGGTTAAGTGACTACCTTCAGCTCCAGTCAGGGCCTTGGGATCCAGTCCTTCATGGGACCCCTTTCTCAGCAGGGAGCCTGCTTTTCCCTCTGCCTCTACCTGCCACTTCCCCCAGGTGTGCTTTCTCTCTGTCTCTCTGTCAAATAAATAAATAAATTTTTTAAAATCTTCAAAAGGTATCTGAGGATTTTTATTTTTAATTATGTGTTTTTTGTGGGTTGTTTGTTTTGTTTGTTTGTTTGTTTTTTAAGTAGGTTCCATGCCCTGTGTGGAGCTCAGTGCAGGGGTTGAAATCACAACCCTAAGATTGGAAACCTGAGCTGGGATCAAGGGCAGCTGACTGAGGCACCCAGGCCTCCCAGGATTTTTAAATGATAATATGCTGACCTGTCTCTTGGACATACATCTGTTTGGAATATATCCCAGTAGGTACAGGACCGCAATACACAATTATTCTTTAGTAATTCTATACAAATTAGAAAAAAATCAAAGTATAACATTTATAGACCAAGATTATTTTTTGCTTGACTCTATGAAGAAAACAGAGGGAAGGCAAATTTAAAAACTGAGGAATCATTACTAAATGGCATCCAGGTTACATAAAAATACTGCCCTAAAATACGGATTCTTTTGGCCTAATGTTTTCATGCCCCACCTTGGTCTTTTTTTTGATTCTAGCTAGAAATACATTATTAATATTTTGTGATTAGAACTCAAGTTCACTTAGCAGTTATATGCAGTGGGTCATTTACTGATTCATTCATCCATGAAGAACAAAATAACTGTCACATCTTATGGAACCCTGAGTTTCCTGTCTCAGTAAACAAAGGGCCGATTTGTATCAACAATACCCTTCTCCTCTCCCTAGCAATCTGTATTATTTTCTAGTGTCTTAATAAGACTTTGCATTGCTCCTCTTTAAACAATATGTGTTTTTAATTCTGCATCTTTCAAGTAAGTGAAGTCACAAAATTCTAGAAGAGATTCATAAGTTATCAGTGATGAAAACTTAGAAAGTTTGTCCATAAAACTTTACAGTTTGTGAGGAAAGTTTGGAACTTCAGATATGTTCCATCTTTATTTTTTTGTTACTTATTTTAAAATTTTTTTATTAAATTCAAATAATTAACATACAGTATATTCTTAGTTTTAAAGGTAAAGGTCAGTGATTCATCAGTCTTATATAAAACCCAATGCTCATCACATCACATGCCCTCCTTAATGTCCATCACCCCGTTATCCCATCCTTCTACCCATCTCCCCTCCAGCAACCCTCAGTTTGTTTCCTGTGATTAACAGTCTCCTATGGTTTGTTTCCCTCTCTGATTTTGTCTTGTTTTATTTTCTCCTCTCTTCCCCATGATTCTCTATTTTGCTTTTTAAAGTCCACATATGAGTGAGATCATATGATAATTGTCTTTCTCTGATTGACTTATTTCACTAAGCATAATATCCTTCAGTTCTATCCACATCGTTGCAAATGGCAAGATTTATTTTTTTGTTGACTGAGTAATATTCCAGTGTGTGTGTGTGTGTGTGTGTGTGTGTGTGTGTCTTCTTTATCGATTTATATGTTGGTGGACCTCTGGACTCTTTCCATAGTTTGGCTATTGTGGACATTGCTGCTATAAACATTGCGGTGCAAGTGCCCATTTGGATCACTACACTTGTATCATGGGGGTAAATACCCAGTAGTGCAATTACTGGGTCTTAGGTGACTCTATTTTGAAGTTTTTGAGGAACCTCCATACTATTTTCCAGAGTGGCTGTACCAGCTTGTATTCCCACCAACAGTGTAGTAGGGTTCCTCTCTCTGCATCCTCAGCAACATCTGTTGTTATCTGACTTAATTCTGACTGGTGTGAGGTGGTATATCATTGTGATTTTGATTTGTATTTCCCTGATGCCGAGTGATGTTGAGCATTTTTTCATGTCATTTGGCCATTTGGATGTCTTCTTTGAAGAAATGTCTTGTTCATGTCTTCTGTCCATTTCTTGATTGGATTATTTAGTTTATTTATTGTGTTTGATATGTTCTTATAGATTTTGGATACCAGCCTTTTATCTGATATGTCATTTACAAATATCTTCTCTCATTCTGTAGGTTGCCTTTTGGTTTTATTGACTGTTTCCTTTGCTGTGCAAAAGCTTTTTATCTTGATGAAATACCAATAGTTCATTTTTGCCTTTGTTTTCCTTGTATTTGGAGACCTGTCTAGCAGGAAGTTGCTAGGGTCGAGGTCACAGAGGTTGCTACATCTGTTCTCAAGGATTTTGATGGTCTCACATTTTGAGTCTTCCATCCATTTTGAGTCTATTTTTGTGTATGGTGTAAGGGAATGGTCCAGTTTCATTCTTCTGCATATGGCTGTCCAGTTTTCCCAACACCATTTGTTGAAGAGACTGTCTTTTTTCCATTGGACATTTTTTTCCTGCTTTGTCAAAGATTAGTTGACCATAGAGTTGAGGGTCCATTTCTGGGCTCTCTATTCTGTTCCACTGATGTATGTGTCTGTTTTTGTGCCAGTACCACACTGTCTTGATGTTTGCAGCTTTGTAACAGAGCTTGAAGTCTGGAATTGTGATGTCACCAGCTTTGGTTTTCTTTTTCGACATTCCTTTGATTATCTGGGGTTATTGCTGGTTCCACACAAATTTAAGGATTATTTTTTCCAGCTCTGTGAAAAAGTTGATGGCATTTTGATAGGGATTGCATTTTAATGAATACATTGCTGTAGGTAGCCTAGACAATTTAACAATATTTGTTCTTCCAATCCATGAGCCTGGAATGGGTTTTTCCATTTCTTTGTGTCTCCCTCAATTTCTTTCATAAGTGTTCTATAGTTTCCTGAGTACAGATCCTTTTCCTCTTTGGTGAGGTGTATTCCTAGGTATCTTGTGGTTTTTGGTGCATTTGCAAATGGGATCAATTCCTTGATTTGTCTTTCTTCTATCTCATTGTTAGTGTATAGAAATGCAACTGATTTGTGTGCATCAATTTTATATCCTGCCACCTTACTGAATTCCTGTATGAGTTCTAGCAGTTTTGAAGTAGAGTTTTTTGGGTTTTCCACACTGAGTATCATGTCATCTGCAAAGAGTGAGAGTTTGACTTCTTTGCTGACTCGGATGCCTTTTATTTGTTTTTGTTGTCTGACTGCTGAGACTAGGACTTCTGGTACTAGGTTGAACAGCAGTGGTGATAGTGGACATCCCTGCTATGTTCCTGACCTTAGGGGAAAAGCTCCAAGTTTCTCCCCATTAAGAATGATATTTGCTCTGGGCTTTTCCTATATGGCTTTTATGATATTGAGGTATGTTCCCTCTATCCCTACACTGTGAAGAGTTTTAAACAAGAAAGGAGGCTGTACTTTGTCAAATACTTTTTCTGCAACTATTGAGAAAATCATATGGTTCTTGTCCGTCCTTTTATTTATGTAGTATCACATTGATTGATTTGTGGATTTGGATGACCCTTACAGCCCAGGAATAAATCCCACTTGGTTGTGGTGAATAATCCTTTAATGTACTGTTGGATCCTATTAATGGGTATCTTAGTGAGAATTTTTGCAACCATGTTCATCAGGTATATTGGTCTGTAATTCTCCTTTTTGATGGGGTCTATGTCTGATTTGGGGATCAAGGTAATTTTGGCCTCATAGAAATAGTTTGGAAGTTTTCCTTCCATTTCTATTTTTTTTAAACAGCTTCAAAAGAATAGGTATTAATTCTTCTTTAAACCTTTGGTAGAATTCCTCTGGGAAGCCATCAGCCCTGGACTCTTGTTTGGTGGGAGATTTTTTTTTTTTTAAGTTTTTTTAAAAGATTTTTTATTTATTTGTCAGAGAGAGAGAGAGCGAACACAGGCAGAGGCAGAGGGAGAAGCAGACTCCCTGCCAAGCAAGGAGCCCGATGTGGGACTCGATCCCAGGATGCTGGGATCATGACCTGAGCCAAAGGCAGCTGCTTAACCAACTGAGCCACCCAGGCGTCCCTGCTGGGAGATTTTTTGATTACTGCTTTAATTTTCTTGGTTGGCTATGGGTCTGTTCAGGTTTTCTGTTTCTTCCTGATTCAGTTCTGGTAGTTTATATGTCTTTAGGAATGCATCCATTTCTTCCAGATTGCCTAATTTGTTGGCATATAGTTGCTCATAATATGTTCTTATAATTGTTTTTATTTCTTCACTGTTGGTTGTGATCTCTCCTCTTACATTTATGATTTTATTTATTTGGATCCTTCCTTTTTTCTTTTTGGTAAGTCTGGCCAAGGGTTTATCAATCTTATTAATTCTTTCAAAGGACCAGCTCCTAGTTTCATTGATCTGTTTTACTGTCTTTGGTTTCCATTTTCATTGATTTCTGCTCTAACCTTTATTAATTCCCTTCTCCCACTGGGTTTAGGTTTAATTTGCTTTTCTTTCTCCAGCTCCTTTAGGTGTAAGGTTAGTTTGTATATTTCAGACCTTTCTTGTTTCTTGAGAAAGGCTTGTATTGCTATATACTTCCCTCCTTTGCTGCATCCCAAAGATTTCAAACAGTTGTGTTTTCATTTGTTTCCATGATTTTTTTTCTTTAATTTCCTGGTTGACTCATTCATTCTTTTAGTAGGATACTCTTTAGCCACCATGTATTTGAGTTCTTTCCCAATTTCTTCTTGTCATTGAGTTCCAGTTTCAAAGCATTGTAGTGGGAAAATATGCAGGGAATGATCCCAGTCTTTTGCTACCAGTTGAAACCTGATCTGTGACCCAGTGTGTGATCTATTCTGGAGAATGTTCCATGTACACTTGAGAAGAACATGTGTTCTGTTGCTTTAGGATGCAATGCTCTGAATATATCTGTGAAGTCCATCTGGTCCAGTATGTCATTCAAAGTCCTTTTTCTTTATTGATCTTGTGCTTAGTTGATCTGTCCATTGCAGTGAGTGGAGTGTTAAAGCCTCCTTACTATTATTGTATTATTTTTAATGTGTTTCTTTAATTTTGTTATTAATTGGTTTATGTAATTGGCTGGCTTCCATGTTAGGGGCATAAATATTTACAATCATTAGATCTTCTTGTTGGATGGACGCTTTAATTATAATATAGTGTCATTCCTCCTCTCTTATTACTCTTCTTGGTTTAAAATCTAACTTGTCTGATATAAAAATTGTGACCCCAGCCTTCTTTTGATGTCCATTAGCATGATAAATTATTTCCCACCTCCCCATCCAATCTGGAGGTGTTTTGGGGTCTAAACTGAGTCTTTTACAGACAGCATATTAATGGCTCTTGCTTTTTTATCCAGTCTGATACCTTTGTCTTTGGATCAGGACATTTAGCTCATTTACATTCAGAGTAACAGCTGAAAGATTGGAATTTCTTGCCATTGTATTAGCTGTAAAGTCACTGTTTCTGTGTATCGTCTCTATTCCTTTCTGGTTTGTGTTACTTTGGGATTCTCTCTTCACTTAAAGGATTCCTTTTAATATTTATTATAGGGCTGGTTTAGTGATCACAAATTCTTTTAGTTTCTGTTTGTCCTGGAAGGTTTTTATTTCTCCTACTTTGAATGGCATCCTAGCTGAATAAAGTATTCTTGCCTGCATATTTTTCTCATTTAGCACCCTGAATATATCATGCCAGTCCTCTCTGGCCTGCCAGGTCTCTGTGGGTAGGTCTCCTCCCAGTCTAATGTTTCCACCCTTGTAAGTTACAGACCTCTTTTTCCAAGCTGCTTTCAGGATTTTCTCTTGGTCTTTGAGATTTGCAAGTTTCACTATTACACATCTGGGTGTTGAGCTATTTTCATTGATTTTGTGGGGGAATTCTCTGTGCCTCCTGGACTAAATACCTGTTTTCTTCCCAGATTAGGAAAGTTCTCCACTATAATTTGCTCAATAAACATCTGCCCCTCTTTTGCCCTTCAACTTCTTTCCTCTTCTTATGGATTCCCAATTACTGTAATATTGTTTTGCTTTATGGTATAACTTAACTCTCAAATTCTCCCCCTCACAATCCAGTAGTTGTTGATCTCTTTTTTTCTCAGCTTCCTTATTCTCCATCAGTTTGTCTTCTATATCACTAATTCTCCCCTCTGCCTCATTTATCCTAGCCATTAGAGCCTGCATTTTTTATTGTATCTCATTAATAGCCTTTTTTATTTTGATGTGATTAGATTTTGACATGATTAAATCTAGAAAGGGATTCTCTAGTATCTTTGTAATCATTATTCTGAACTATAGTTCCAACATCTTACTTATATCCATACTGATTAGGTTACGGGTAGTCAGTACTGCCTTTTTTATGTTTTTTGAAGTGAGTTCTTCCATCTTGCCTTTCTGTCCAGAGAGGAATAGATAGATGATTAAGAGAAGTACTAAAATGGCAACAACAACCCCAGAAAAAAATACACTAAACCAATCAGAAGAGACCCAAAAGTGGAAAAATAAGTAAGTAAGTAAATAAATAAATAAATTTTAAAAAGAGAAAGAGAATTTAATCATACAGGTGAATAGAATAGAGCAATATAATAGATCCTATGTATTTTGATCTGCTTTTTAGAAAACTAGATCCCAGAATTATAAAGAAAAAAAACTTTTATATGTACAAAAATAAAATAAAATACAATGAAAGGATAGAGGGTAACTGTAAAAATGAAAATTTTTAAAAAGAGAGCAAAAAGAGAAAGAAGGAGTATTAACAGACAAGTGAACAGTACAGAGCAATACCCTATATCCTGAGTATATTTTGGTTGGTTTGTTAGAAGAAACTATATCTCAAAATTGCTAAGAAAGAAAAATTTACATATATACAAAAGTAAAATTAAATATATTGAAAGGATAGAATGTAACTGTAAAGATGTAAATTTAAAAAGCCTTTAATAAAATAAACAAAAAAAAAGAAGGGGAAAAATGAATATATTCATACAGGTGATGAGAACAGAGCCATATAACAATAGTTAAGACCTTATTTTTAAGAAGGAAAGGACTTATAAATACGGAGATTTGAAAGTCACTTTATTTTAAAAAAATGAATTAGTATGAAAGTGAAAATTACTTTAATTATCTCAGGTAAAGTCACATATTACAGTTAATATGAAGATTTCTGTTTCCAAATGAGTATCAGTGTATCCCTTTATTTATTCAGCAGTCTCTTTTGGGGGACACAATAAAAAAAATCTTATAACAAAATCTTATATAAAATAATACAGAGCAATCTAAGGTAATTTTTCTTATTACATGGACTTAGTTTTACCTATATTTTGTGAAGTGTTTTGTTACCATAGCACATGTATGTTTATGTTCACCTGTTTATCCAGGTCATAAACAAATCATAGATATTAGAACTTCAAACTTAGCTGAAACCAAATTATTTTTCATACCATGCAAGTTTCTCGGAATTAACAAAGCTACCTTTTGGGAGTCACAGAGTAAACTAGTGTCTTTTATTACACTGCTAAAATGCCCATAGAATAGGTCATGCCCTGCATGTTACAACAACTCCGGAGAATGAAAGCCTGGCAGGAACTCTAAATACACAGTTGCATTTGAGTGGCAATAGCAGACAAGCTGTCATTTTGGAGTTTAGTATAGACAATAAACATTCTCCTTTGTGCTTTCTACTCTCCCTCTCCTGCCTTCCTTTTTTTGCCCCTAGCTCTACTGAGGTATAATTGACAAAATTATAAGATATTTAAAGTACACAATATGATGGTTTGATCTATATTGTGAAAGGAAACCCCCTTCCAAGTAAATTATCACATCCAACTCCTCACATATTTACTTTTTTGTGCGTATATGTCAGAAAATTTAGCTTCATTCTCTTAGCAAATTTCAGTTATACAATAGTTTTATCAACTTTAGTCATCATGATATGCATTAGATCCTAAGACCTTTTATTAATCTTATTACTGAAAGTTTGTAGAGCCTTTTACTAACTTCTCTTTCCCCATCCCCGGCAACCACTTTTTTATTCTCTGCTTCAGAGTTCAATTTACTTTTTATTTATATTTTTTAGACTCCACATGTAAGTGTCTCATATATTTCACTTAACATAGAGTTCTTCATGTTCATTCATGTTGTTGCAAATGGTGGGATTTCCTTTTTTGAGGCTGCATAATACTTCATTGTATGTCTATGTATGTGTATGTACACACACACATGCATACATCCCACATTATATTTATCCATTCATCTGGCAGTGGACACTTAGGTTGTTTTTATATTTTGACCATCATAATTAATGCTCCAAAGAACATGGGAGTACAGATACCTCTTCAAGATAATGCTTTCATTTTCTTTGGATATATACCCAGGCATGGGATTCCTGAATCATAGGGCAATTCTATTTTTTCATTTTTGAGGAACCCCATACTGTTTTCCATAATGGTTGTACCAGTTGACATTCCCACCAGCAATGAACAAGGGTTCCCTTTTCTCCACATCTCCACCTGAATTTGCTTCTTAACTTTTTGATGATAGCTGTTCCAACAGGTATGACATGATTTCTCATTATGGTATGGTTTGCATTTCCCTGATTAGTGATGTTCAGTACCTGTTTATTTGCCTGTATGCATTTTTGCGGGGGAAAAAAATGTCTATTCAAGTCCTTTTCCCATTATTAAAATGGGATTATTTGGTTTTTTTCCTTTTGAGTTATGTGAGTATATATGTATATTTCGGATATTAACCCCTTTTTGGAAATACATTCTGCAAATATTTTCCCCTACTCAATAGATTGCTGTTTCATTGTTTGATGGTTTTCTTTGCTGTGCAGTAGTTTTCTAGTTTGATGGAGTCCCAGTTGTTATTTTTACTTCTGTTTGCCTTTGCTTTTGGTGCCAAATTTAAAATATCATCACCAAGAAAGACCAATGTCAAGGAGCTTACCCCCTATTTGTCTTCTAGGGATTTTATATATAGTTTCAGGTCTTATGTTCAAGTGTTTAATCAATTTCAAGTTGGTTTTTGTGTATGGCGTAAAATAAGGGTTAGGGTTCATTCTTTTACAAGAGAATACCCAGTTTTCCCAGCACCATTTATTGAAGACAGTATTTTTCCCGTAGTTTCCCCGTTTCTGTTTCCTTTTTTAAAAATTAATTGACCACATATGCACAGGTATATTTCTAGGCTATTTTGTTCTATATACCTATGTGTCTGTGTCTGTTTTTATGCCAATATTATTGCTGTTTTGATTACTATAGCTCTGTAATATAATTTGAAATCAGGAACTGTGATATGACAGACTCCCTACTCAACGTGGGGCTGGATCTCAGGACCCTGAGACCATGACATGAGTGGAAAGCAGATGTTTAACCAACAGCCACCCAGGAAACCCTTTTGTTCTTCTTTTTTAAGATTACTTTAACTATTCAGGGTCTTTTGTGGTTCCATACACATCAAAGGATTATTTGTTCTATTCTTTGAAAAATGCCATTAGAATTTTGATTGGCATTGCATTGTATTTGTAGATCACTTTGTGTACTATGGACATTTCAAGAATATTAATTCTTTCAGTCCACAACATGGAATATGTTTCCATTTACTTATGTCTTCAGTTTCTTTCATCACTGTCTTATAGTTTTCAGTGTACAGAGGTTTTTTATCTCCTTGGATAAATTTATTCCTAAATATTTTATTCTTTTTAAAGATATTATAATTGAGATTTTTTTAAATTTCTCTTTCTGATAGTTCAGAACTGGGTCACCAGCCATGTACTAGGTTCTTCCAGGGAGATACTGGCTACTTAGTTTTATTGTTTGAGCAAGCCAGAAAGAGAAGGCTGGGAAATGTCTGCTGGCTTCCCCCAGGGATTACAGCCTACCCTAAATTCATGCTATAATTAGACGCCAGACCCTCAGGCAGCAGCTTGTAAAGTATGCATTAAGACCCCTCTCCGAGAAAGGCTAGAAGATGTGCATTTTTGTCTGTTCCCCCTAGCTTTTAGAGCTAGATGTTTTGGGGACACAGTCTTCAGGTGGGGCCCTAGATATGTGGTCCAAACCCCTCACTCCTCAGGGAGAAGTTGAGAGTTGGGGGTTTTCTGCAGATTGTATGATGCTGTGCCAGGAGTAGAGAATTTTTAGCAAGAGTGCCTGTCAGCCTTTCCTACCCATTTCAGTCTATTTTCTCATTAACCCAGTGTATAGGAGGCTGTCATAGAGGATTGCTCCATGTGTGTACATTTGGTCTATCTGCAGGAAGAGAGAAGTTCAGGAACCTCCTATGTTGCCACGTTGGTTGACTTCTTTGCTTTCTTTTTTATAGTTTAAAATAAAATTTCTTTTAATGATATCAGGCAATGCGAGGGATAAGTAAAAATCGGACCAGAAATGGATGTGTTTCTTTGCCAGTTGCCTACATTAAGAAACTAACAGATGCCAAATGGAAGTTAGTACAAAAGCAGAATGTAACTTACAATCTAGATTTATCTTTTTTCATTTTTTAATGAGTAATTTAAAAGCTTTGTTTAAGGACTAGTGCTCTTAAGCAAAACTCTAATAAATATTATTTCTTTAATCTGGGAGACAATTGAGCTTTCCCTTATTTCTCTGAAGAAACCCTTGGACTTCATTTGTGGACCTTATTACAACATTCATTTACATTAGCATACTAAAGATTGAAGATTAACCGGCTATCAGTTTCATTCCCTGTGTAACACCTTGTCATTAAAGTATTATGCTTTGCTTTCCCCCCTTGCCTATCTTCTGTCAAGTGCTGTTGCCTCCTTCATTTTAAAGGATACGTTCTCTCCACCTCTGAAATGGGGATAAATTTATCTTATTGGTTGAGGAATGCAAGGATATTTAGAACATTTTCTTGTATAACTACAACTTCATACAACTTTTCAATTGAATCTTCTGCAGCCAGTCAACGTAGATCCAGAAAGTCATTTCTGACCACCTCCAGCCCAGATTAGATACCCATACTCTTTATCCCATAATACATTTCGCTTTCTAACCTAGATTTTGTTTTTTTAAACCTTTGTTAAGACAGAATCCATTATACTAGTTATAACGAGTTTTGAGAATCTTGACTAATGAGTTAGCATCCACCCAGGCCAGTTCATTTTGGTGACTTTAAGCTAAAATGGGTTCCTCAACTTAACACTTGATTATGATGGGAAAAGTTATTGAAAATAACTTAACATATGCAGTGTAATAAAACTTCAGCAGATTTTACTGACATATCTGTCTTGTAATAGTTTCTGATAGTTTCTCATACCTGCAGTATGGCTATGGGAAATATTCTGGTTCACTTTTGCATCTCAGCCACATGTCTTGGTGCCATTATCTCACACTGTGTCCACAAGTCCTTTTCTTATTTCAGGGCTGTTATCACAAAGTCCTAGAAGGGTTGCTTCCTCAATGTAGCCTTTAAGAATAGAGCCCTTAAAAATTAGTTTCAAGGGCGCCTGGGTGGCTCAGTGGGTTAAGCCGCTGCCTTCGGCTCAGGTCATGATCTCAGGGTCCTGGGATCGAGTCCCGCATCAGGCTCTCTGCTCAGCAGGGAGCCCGCTTCCTTCTCTCTCTGCCTGCCTCTCTGCCTACTTGTGATCTCTTTCTGTCAAATAAATAAATAAATAAAATCTTTTTTAAAAAAATTAGTTTAGGGGCGCCTGGGTGGCTCAGTGGGTTAAGCCGCTGCCTTCGGCTCAGGTCGTGATCTCGGGGTCCTGGGATCGAGTCCCGCATCGGGCTCTCTGCTCAGCAGAGGGCCTGCTTCCCTCTCTCTCTCTCTCTCTGCCTGCCTCTCTGTCTACTTGTGATCTCCCTCTGTCAAATAAATAAAAAAAATAAAATAAAATAAAAATTAGTTTAAAAAAAGGCTTTATTTCTCCAGTTTGTACATCAAAATGTTGGTCAAGCCTATATGGTGCTATGTACCACTCTGTCTCTTCTGACTGAAACTTCGTGTCTATATCTGTGCTTTCTTTGGTGACCACGTCCTGCCTTCTGACCAGCATTGAGCTGGATGCCGTAGCAAAAAGAAAGATGTTTACATGCCTTTTGACAAAGAATTCCTTCTTCCCTGAGCACTAAACTGAAGTCAAATCCCCTTGTTTTATAGAAATATGATACTTTCAGTATGATACTATTAAATATGTGCCCAGAATTAGTATAACCAAATCAGCCATTAAGAACACATTGACTTCTGTTGCATGGGCCACTCAGCACCCTGCATCATAGTCACCAGCAGCTGCTGAACTGGAAGCTTCCCTAAGAGAGGATCTGTGTCACCTCTTTGTACTCGCAGAACTTAAGCACTTAAGAGATGCTTTATAACTTTTTTAAGAAAAGAATAAATGACCAAATGAAAAATTGAATGCCTCATGGGTCCAGATGCTGTGAAATTCATACCGACTCTCATCTCAATTTTTTCAGAAAATAGCAACTATTTATACATATACATATTTTTAAAAAATAATAAACCAGCAACTTATTATGTGCTGTCTGGTGATTTTATATACTTCACAATATGTTAACATACTAACCTGTCTTAACAGAATAGTAGAAGTTTAGTGGGAAAGTATTTCATCATGCAGAAGCTTGCTGGGAAAAAGAATTAGAGCAACTAAACTATAAGCACATAATATCTCTCTGCCACTATTATTAAGATTTTGTAAGCATTATTTTATTTGTGTCTTCCAATGACCCTTTCAGATACGTACTACCTTGTATCCTTGATTCTAAGATGCTAACAGTTGTAAGAGACATCATCAAATTTGTAATAATTTGCAGTGACTGTCTATGTTGGAGGCATAGAGACTTCCCCTACCATATGCATAGCTATTTCAGGACAAATACTAATTTTAAATGTTAAACATTCAGAAAAGTGTATCTTCAGAATGTCATTAAATACTTCAGAAATTGATGTCCAGGCCACAAGATACAGAATGCTGGCAAGCTTCTGCTTGCAGGTGGCTATGCATGTTGCATGCTGACTTCTGAGACACAGGTATGTTCAGTGTATGGGGTGACCTGTAGAAACTGTCTGAACATCATTAAACAAATTCATGAAACTTCTCATTTAACATGGTAACCTGAGGGGCGCCTGGGTGGCTCAGTGGGTTAGGCCGCTGCCTTTGGCTCAGGTCATGATCTCAGGGTCCTGGAATCGAGCCCCGCAATCAGGCTCTCTGCTCAGAGGGGAGCCTGTTTCTCTTCTTCTCCCTCTGCCTGCCTCTCTGCCTACTTGTGATCTCTCTCTGTCAAATAAATAAATAAAATCTTAATAAAAAAAAAAATGGTAACCCGAACACACTCATTTACATTTGTTCCCTTCTGAAACTGTACTAAAATGAAAGTAAAAAATAGAAAATGCATAAACCAATAATGACAAAGAGAATGAAGAAGATGACAGTGGATGAAAATATAGATTAAATTTTTGAAGCTGGACAATAAAGGAACAGATTAGAGAATGCTAAAACCTACAGACAAGAGAAACCAATAAGAAGCAGCTGATTGCCACAACAGAAGTAGTCAAGAAAGACTCAAGAAATTAGAATATAGGGCACCTTTGAGGAAAAGAAGGAAAGGTTAAAAACAGGGTTTATTGGGAATCTTTACATAATGGAGGTACACTCCTCAATCTTTCTCTTTGCTCCTCACAGATGGGAGACAATCCCCCACAGAAAACTGGAGCTTTATTATTATTTTTTTTTTAGAAAAGTTGAACTACAGAGGTTTTAGACATGAAGGCAACCAGTTCCATATAAGGGTGAGGGAAAAGGTACCATGTCAAATCAAAAACAAAGTATTAAATGACAAGCGATATACTTCATGCTAAGACTCCAGGCCCCCTCCCTTACTCTGACCCTGTCATGCTGTCAGACAGGCAGGTGATTGGAAGATTGTTCTCCTGGAGTCTGAAACAACAGCTCTGCAGACACTTATATTTGGGAGAATTACAAAGTACAGACCAACAACTGGCAAGCCTCATCATGCACACAGTTTCCAATTCAAATTTCAGTGCTTCATTCCTCAATATGAACAGAAAACTACGGATCGCCAATATTTGAAGAAAGCTTCCAATATGAAAGATACTCTAAAAGAAATACAGGGGAAATAGATGATAAGAAGTACAACCATGAAACAAGCACCATGGGCTCTACAAAAGAATATTCTATTTTTCTTCAATTCAGATTTTTAAGTGTTCAGATAAAATTTTTTTAAATGCAGTAGAAGAATTGGGAGAAACGATTGAGTAAGTCTCCCAGAAAATTAAACAAAAAGATAGAGATGAGAATCAGAGAAATGGATACAAATGACTAATAGTAGTCTAAGAGCAAACAGAAAATCAGAGAAGAAAAAACTGTCAGAATTTCTTTCTAAGAATTGAAGAATATAAGTTTCTTTATTAAAAGACTCTACCAGGGGCACCTGGGTGACTCAGTGGGTTAAAGCCTCTGCCTTCGGCTCAGGTCATGATCTCAGGGTCCTGGGATCGAGCCCCGTATCTGGCTCTCTGCTCAGCAGTGAGCCTGCTTCCACCTCTCTCTCTATCTGCCTGCCTCTCTGCCTACTTGTGATCTCTGCCTGTCAAATAAATAAATAAAATCTTTAAAAAAAATAATAAAATAAAATAAAAGACTCTACCAAGTGCCCAGCCCCAACCCATCACATACAAAAGACCAAGAATTTAGATTGCCAGAGAATTAATTCTTTATGGCAGCAGTAGAGGCCCTAAGACAGGAGAGCTACCCTTCTAAATTCTGATGGGAAATTATTTCCAACCTAGAGTTCTATATCTAGCCGAACTATGAAGTCAAATGTGAAGATGAAATAAATACATTGCAGACATGCAAGATCTAAAACAAATGTATCTCCATGTACCCCTTTTTAGGAAGCTACTGGTGGATGAGTTCTACCAAAAACAAGGAAAAGACATGGGATCCAGGAAATAAGCAGTTCAACACAGGAGAGTGGTGAAGGGAATTCCCAGGGTGATGTTGAAGAGAGAAGTTCCAGAAAACACACACACACACACACACATTTTTAAGCTTCTTTATATAAGCTGGCAAGGAAAAGACATTCTTATCAGGTTGTCACTATTTGGCTGACTTTGTTTTCCAATTGAGAATAAGTAATTACAAAGACTAGTACATGAAGATTATATTAGCTACACTTGGAAAATATAAAAGCAAAATATTGTTTCAAGAAATGATCATATGTTCTTTCCACCTCCTCATTCCAATACAGGACTATAGTTCTCCATGAAAGCTTCATTTCAAATTCAATGTTAGTTTTTTCTGTCATTTGTGAAACTAAACATGAGTAGGTTCCAAAAGATTATAGTAGCAGAGCCTTTTCCCCCCTCCTTCAAATAAAATGTGTGGAAAGACTATTATATAGAAAAGATAAGAATGAATCTGTTTTGATTGGGCCTGTCCCACCTACATACCTTTCCTACTCCTCCTGCCATTACTTCTAGGGCACTTTGGAGATTCTGTGGAGCAGTTTAAAATATTACTCTTGCTGAAACTACTGAACACAAGACTTATTTCACTATTATTTCTCAGAATTATAACCTGAGCACCCATGAGTTTTATGAACTCAAGAAGCAGAACACCAATGTAGCTTTGCTTACAGAGTGAGGTTGTGTGTATATGTGAAATGCCACTAAAATTCCATCTTGACAAGTGTGTACCGGTCAGCCTTGTTTTTAACAAAATGTCTTTGCCTGAGTTTCAAATAAAAGTTGGAACCTCCAATTTTTACCTTCCTGGCATTTTTTAATTTAAAATTAGTCATTCGTATTTCTTTTCCCTTGTAAGCATGAGCTAAGGCAAATAAAGCATCCAAATAACACTGTATTTGGGGTGGGAAGTCCTGTATTTCAAGTGTTCCTTGTAGTACATCTTTTGTCCCTCTTAATGCTATCCTTTCTTTTTCCCATGTCACTCCTGTAAAAGCAACTGTTGACAGATTTATAGTTTTAAATAGCTTTCCAGATACAATCTCCTCTGGTAAATAAAACTAAAAGATGAGATTAAGAATAAAAACATAACTTAATGCTATGAGAATTTGATTTTTTGTATAGTATGGTCGTTATGGGATGCCCATGACATCAGGTTTGAATCTGCCTGCATACCATGAAAATATAAAACCCTCAACAGTAGAGTGTAGCATAGCTTTTCCATCTGAAAGATTTATCATTTTTAGTTTTATCACTGGCAAGTATTAAAAATACCAACTTCATGGCCTTTATTACCTGCATACATTCTGTGAGGAAGTGTAGTCCCTAACCAAACATTTTGAGAACTTCTTGATGTTTAATATTTATTTGTAAATATAGAAATATAATGAAGATATAGCAGTAAGTGTTTTATGTTATGTGCATCAAAGAATTTAAGTTCATGTTGCTTTCCCATTAATCTATTCCTTTTAGAGTCTTCAACTAAATAATGCAGAAAACATAGCTTATGAAATTAAAAGTGAAGCTTAACATTTTAAAAACTCCACCTATAATTTTGAAGAATTAAATCCTTGAGCAAGTGCGTATCTTGGCAGACAAATCATTTTAACATGAAACTTGATCAGGTTAGAATTAAAAATACAATTAGGAGAATGCCCTGAATCATAGAGGTATTACTATCTTCTTATGCTCAACCTAAAAAGCAGAAACAAGGTTACCATTTCAACTCAGAGAGTGGGATTTTATCTTGAAGGCTATAAAAATAAGTTACATGTGAAAATCAGAGCAGTCCATCCTTTTTATCCCTTGGTCCTTCTTTGAGGACTTTTTTGTGACACATGTGAAAAAGCAGAGCCATGGAGTTATGCCACAGCAGTAATAGAATATACCCAGATTTAGCACAATTGATTATATTGTTATAGTCTACTGCAGCATAATGCTGGAGAGTGACGATAACCCTGGGGGGTGGGGAGGACTATTTAGGGCTATTTCAGGTCAAAGCATTAGATACACCTTTAAGGAAAATTGTACCTTCCCAACTTGGCAAGAAAATAGTTGGGATGGCTTGAAGATCAGTATCTTCAGGTCTTTTTTACCATCTCCTGGCTTTCCACCTGTAGAAACAGTTTAAAATATCCATCTTTGTTTTTTTGTTTTTTGTTTTAATTTTAAAAATTAAGTGAACATCCTTTTGTTATCAAAAGTTGATGGCATTAATGAATTCCTGCCAGTGGAACCCAGCAATACATAGCACCTGGGGCGGGGAGGGGGGGTGGTCTATGTGAATAATTTCACCCTTGACCTAGGCAGTGCTCAGACATTGTGGCCTTATTTGGTGGCCTTGCCTATGAGCCTCATTTTATCTTTGTATCTTTTCATGCAAGGTTCATGGCTTGAAGCATGTCCTGATCCCTCTGAGTTAAGCTTTCCTCTTATTCTCCTTTGGTTTCTAGCTGGCTTACTCATTCCTCAGCATGAAGTTGCCTGGATACTTGAGACTCATTGTGTATTTGAGGAATTATGATGTACCTATAATAAATCTAAGCTTTCTGTTTGCCGTGTGTAACTTACACTAGAAAGTTACCTGGGTCCTTTAGTTAAAATTCTACCCTGTACCTTATTCTTAGTATGTCACTGTTTTTGTTTTTGTTTTTGTTTTTCTTGCTCTAAAATGATACTGATAATTTTGGTTTTCTTACTGGAATATGAGTAAGACTTACCTATATTAGTCTTGAAAGGATTAGATAATCAGTATTTCAAATGCTAAGCATCATGATGACATTAATAAGAATACATTACAGTATGTAGTGAAATTCTTTGTGGTGCTGGCACAAATGTTCTTTCCTGTTGACTTGTAAATGCTTCCACTAGTCAGCAAAGACAGTGCAAAGTTTCATCACTTAAACTTGATGCTCAGGTAATACGAGTAGTCATGGTGACAGTGTTGAGCTTCGGTCTGTTACAAAACGTTTTGCTTTCTATTTTCAAAGATGACTATTGAGAGGGAACCCATTCTCCATGTATATGAAATGTAATGAAAATACCTTTGTGAATTTGATATACCTTTCCAGAGTACATACACACGAAGTCTATCTCTAGGATGTTACTAATGCAAAATTTGGAATACACAACTATGTCTTGAACCTATGAAACTTCCTTCCACATTTCTTGTGATTTGACAGTATCATTCTCCTTTAGTCTTCACTGGATGTTAAATGGCTGGATGCTGAACATTAGTTTACCATTGATTTGTGGATAGTCTTCTCACATTAGACCCTTACTTACCAGCTTCACTTATTTTCTGGAAAAAGCTCCAGAAGAGCTGGAACTTAAGGAACTAGAGACAAGTTACAACCAGAAGGGGAGCATATCCACCTGTAGAAGTTTAAAGGAACCATGAAATATAAGCCTCCTAGGCCACTCACAGTGACTTCCACTTGCATTAGGTTATAAGTCATTTTTGTTGGGGAAAATATGGTAGATAAATATACAGCCACTGGATTATTTATTGGCCTTCACTATACATTCAATAATAAGGTAATATAGCAATAATATTAGGAATGTTTGCCACAATTTTGTTGAGTACTTACTATGTGCTAGACATAATAATAAGTACTTTACATAAGTTATTTAATACAGCCCTCTAAGGTATTAAATTAGTATATTCATTTTTATAGAAGAGAAGACTATAGCTTAAAGTAACCTTTTCAAGTTCTCACAAAGTAACATCTAGTGAAATTAATATTTAAACCCAAGTGTGACTCCAAAGCCTATGTCCTTAAATTCTAATTTCCTTGGATATCCGTTGTTCCTTTGGAATGGTTTTGAATGTTTAGTAAATGGGAGTGGAGTGAGGGAGAGGATGGTTGGGAGAAGACAAAGGTACTGACAATGGATGATTTCCTTCTAAAACTTGAGGAAAATTATTTTTAACTTAGTATTATATGCCAAACCAAACTTTAGAAACATGAGGATTGAATAAAGGCATTTTATAATATTCTGGAAGGGACTCAACATGTACTTGTTTTTTTACAAATGTACTTAAGGTTGTATGCCAGCTAAACAAAGGAATAAATCAAGAAATGAGAAGACATAGAAAGAGTAATAATGTAAAGTCTCAGGATATACACTGTGCTGGAAGGCTAGAGAACAGGCAGTCCATATGGAATAGGAGGAAAAATTCAGCTTGCCTCTAGAGGCTTCCAGATGAAATCTAACCCTCACTGATGAAAAAGATCACAAAGTTTCAACATAAAGGGTGAGGAGATTTATAAGAGCCACACAGGAAGTCCAAAAAGGGAAATACATGCAATGAAACTCTAACAGAAGTAGAGAACACATGGTGCGGGCTGATGGGGGGCAGGGGGTTGATCAGAAAAGCCTTCATAGAGGAAGTAACATTTTAATGAGCCTTTAAAAGATAAGCCTAGTTTTAGGGCATCTGGGTGGCTCAGTGGGTTAAAGCCTCTGCCTTCAACTCAGGTCATGGCCCTGGGGTCCTGGGGTCCTAGAATCAAGCCCCACATCAGGCTCTCTGCTCAGCGGGGAGCCTGCTTCCTCCTCTCTCTCTTTCTCTCTGCCTGCTGCTCTGCCTACTTGAGATATCTGTCTGTCAAATAAATAAATAAAATCTTTTTTAAAAAAGAGTGTTAAAGGGCACCTGGGTGGCTCAGTGGGTTAAGCCGCTGCCTTCGGCTCAGGTCATGATCTCAGGGTCCTGGGATCGAGTCCCACATCAGGCTTTCTGCTCAGCAGGGAGCCTGCTTCCCTCTCTCTCTCTGCCTGCCTCTCTGCCTACTTGTGATTTCTCTCTGTCAAATAAATAAATAAAATCTTTAAAAAAACAAAAAGCCTAGTTTTATGAGGCTATAGGAGAGAATCCATTTTACGCAGAGGCAGAAACAAAGAAGGATATGTGATTCAATAGAGCCTAGACATAGTGAGAAATGGGTGTAGTGTTTTGGAGTTAAGGCTCTAATGATTGGTAAGGAGTATTTTGTAGGGTGTCTAGAATATGCACATTCTGGAAACTTATCATTTACCAGATAAGAACTAAAGAACTTCTGAAGATTTTTTAAGAGCTTTAATTTTGAAAAATTAATCTAGAAACAAGATGGTTAGTCAGGAAGCTACTATAAGAGTGGTATAAAGTAGAAAGAAGACAGTGTAAATGAAAGAAAAGAAGTCAATGTCAACAATTATAAAAGTTAGTAATTGATGAATAACAAGAACTAAAAGTCAAGCATCAAAACTGACAACATTTTCAGCCTGAAGACTGAACAAGTGGTATTTTTGTATCAGCAAGTATAAGAATGTAGTAGTTAAGGGGCATCTGGGTGGCTCATTCAATTAAGCCTTGGACTCTTGATTTTGCCTCAGGTCATGATGTCAGGGTCATGAAATTGAGCTCCACTTTCGGCTCTGATGAGCATGGACCCTGCTCTCTCCCTCTCTCTCTAAAATAAATAAAAAATGCAATCTTTTAAAAATTATATATGTATATGTACATATATAATATAAATATACATCATATACATATACATATATATTATATATATACATAACCATATATATATATATATATGTATGTATATATATGTGGTTAAGTTTCTATTTGTTGTAAGTAAAAGGTACCAGCGGGAACTGACTTGAGCCTAAACAAAACAAAGAACATTTTCCAAAATAAACTATGACACCTCAGGATTTAAGGAATAGGACTTTGTACTATCAGGGACTAGAAGGACTCCACAATCCTTAACAACAGAAATTGTAACTGTTCTGCAGCTGTGAATGTGAATCATCTACCCTCAACTTTTTTTTGTTTCTCCCAAGTCTATAACCTCTTAGTCTCTCCCCATTCTTTCTGTGGCTCCATCATGAGTCCATCTTGCCTGTAACCTTGCAAGATGCTATAACTTAGGTCTTTTGGCTTTCGACTTGGAGGCCTAGGTACAACTCTATTTGGTCATCTGGAATCTGACACCAGTCCCCTCCACCATGCATACCAAGTTTGATCCCAACAAGATCAAAGTCATATACCTGAGGTGCACCAGTGGGGAAACCGTTGCCACATCTGCCCTGACCCCCAAATTGGCCCCCTGGGTCTATCTTCAGTAAAGGTTGGTAATCACATCTCCAAGGCAACCAATTATTGGAGAGATTATACTGAAATTCATTATTCAGAACAGATAGGCCCTGATTAAAGTGGTACCTTCTGTCTCTGCCTTGCTTATCAAAGCCCTCAAGGAAGCATCAAGGACAGAAAGAAGCAGAAAAACATAAACACAGTGGAAATATCACTTTTGATGAGATTGTCAACATTGCCTGAAAAACACAGCACCAATCTTTAACCAGAGAAATCTCTGGAACCATTAAAGAGATCCTGGAGATCGTCCAGCCTGTGGGCCTCAATGTTGATGACCGCCACCCTCATGACATCAAGAGTCGTACAGTAGAATGCCCAGCTAGTTAAGAACTACAAAGGAAAATATATCAATAGAGGATCATTTGACAACAACAACAAAAATGCTGTAACTTAGGGATTAAATTATAAATTTAACTATCACTTGTATCCTCTATATATAATGGTTAGAGAAAGGAAGAGGATAGAAGAAAAGCTAATGATAAAGTATCATTTAAAAAGAGGAAAATAAATGAATGGAGTAAGATTTTTCTTTGGATAGCATAGCTAATAGCTGTAAGCAAGGACAAAGTGCTAAAGGCTACACTTATAATTTTGGCACTTGGCAATGGGGCCATACTATTTATGACTTACTTTCTCCACTGATGCTTCATGTTCTTCTTTGGCTTTGATTAGTATTTCATCAAGTCAAAGTAGAGTTTTTATGCTATTGGCATGAGACAAACATACATTCCTAAAGAGTCTGAGCTCTGGGTGGAATTGCTTGTTTAATGTTGTGATAATCATCAATTAATCCTAACCAATGGTCATGGTAGTACAAGATGTTCTGCCTCAGAGGTTACCAAGGTTCAATACTAATCCACTATTAACTCAGCTCTGTCCTTTTTCGCTACAGTATCTAGTACTGTCCCCATCCATCCTGAGATCAGGTCTATGAATAGCCTCAAAACAATATTTGGCCTAGTTGCTCTACTGGAAGCTTTAACAAATATCCCTAGTTATGATACGAAGAGTAGAGTTAAGATAGCCTAGGTAATAGCCCACATGAAGGAATATTAGAGCCTAAACTTGTATTTGTTAAAATATAGTGAAATTAGGGAAATGAATAAAACATTTAGGAAGCAAGATTAGTTAGAGAAAAGAATCAAAGGTGACTCACAGGTAGGTACCTTGAGTTGTGATAGTACTATCAAGTGAGAGAAGAAAATATAGGCCAGTTTGGGGATAAAAGTAGTATATCCAGTTTGGGATATATTCAATAGCAAGGACTTTTGAATCGTCCAAGAAAAGATGTCAGCAAGTGGTAGTTGAACATATAAATTAGGAGATAAGACCAAGAGAATATAGGAGATTACACTGTAAAATATATAAAATGAGAAGAGTAAAGGGTCCGAGAAAGAAATATGGAACACTAAAACCTAAAGGATAGACCTAAGAAACAGAACAGAAATGACTGAAGGGAGATGGGTTCTGGAAACCAATGGGATGAAGATCATTACCAAAAGCAACTGAAAGGTTCGGGTCTATTGAGTTTAGCAATATGAAAGTCATTAGTAACTTCCTTGAGAGCAGTATCAGAGGAGTAGTGAGGGCAAAATCTAGATTGTGGAAAACTGAAATGAAAATGGAAAGTGAGGTATTACTGTAGGTATCTCTTACAAGAAATTTAAACATAAAAGGATAGAGATTAGATTGGTATCTGAAGAAATATTGATGGGGTAGGGACTAGGATGGGAGAGACAAGCATGTTTATGGGCTGAGGAAGAAGAGTCAGAGGGAGAATGAAAATATACAGGCAAGAAAATGGGGAAGGGAAAAACTAATGAAGGAAGGTCACAGAGGACTGAGATTGTGAGCACAGAGTAAGGTTTGGCCTTCAGCTGAAGGAAGGGCGCCCTGTTCTCTTGCGTTGTTGAGAAAGTAGTAAGGATCATAGTAGATATAGATGATTTTATAGGTAGGGGGCCTGGAAAGTTGAAGAAGGGGATTGGATTCAGTGATCTGCAAGCCTCAACTTGAGTCTATTTCATGAGTCTTTGATCGGACCCAAAGAATTACTGAATCCATATATATATAATGGACTGTCACAAGATTGAGTTTTACCCTTTACCATGTGTGGTATAATATACGGACTTTACTGTCCAGTCCCTCTTTCTGAAAAAAATGTACAGAAATTCAAATTTTAAAAATGTAAACATACTGAGTTTAAGGTGTCTATGGATCCTCTTAATGGAGTTGATCATCTAGACTAGTTTTCATTTTGTTGGAATTTCTCCTCAGGTGAAAATATCCATTATGTAACATTTTAATTAATATAGCTCTATTGCATAAAGAGAAAAGGGAAGCTCTCTATGTGGATGATCATATACTTATAGAAGGATTTTTTTACTATAGATTAATACTGTTTTCTAGATAAGAAAGACTGAGGATACTAATGTCACAAATGATCCATCAGTCTCTTAGTTTTACATACTTCTATTTAGGTGAGGCCTGTTAGTGACTTTGTCCATGCAACCTATTTGCTCAAATGAAACTTCTACTATAGCTTTTTCTTACATTCTGACCTACTTGATAATCTAGTATCATATTCACTATCGCAAAGAATTATTTTATATAGTATGTTAGCTGTAACTCGATGTAGTTCTTAAAGGGTTTTCTCAATTATGTTAATACTTGACCTTTTGCAGTGATCTGAAAAGCATTCTCACTTTCCAGAAAGAATACCTTTGTAATAGTGTTAAAGCTTCAGGATCTTAGAATGAATTATTGATCAGAGAAGACTTAACAGTGCCTGGCTCACAGTTTGTACTCAATAAATATCTGATGAGTGAAAGACTGAATGCATGCAATTTCATTTTTGTGAAAATTTACTACACTAAAAACTCTGTCTCTGGAAAGAAGTAGCACATGTTCTTTTTAGAATATCTGAAACCATTGAATTTTAACTCTGTTAACAAACACTTTGAGTCCCAGGCACAAGACACTCACTGAAGTAAAGAGACCTTGTTTATGTCCTTTTACATTGGGTATAAGTTTTATTTTTTTATGATAACAAGTTTGGGTCAGTGCTGGTTTAGGCAAGGTTCAGAATAATTATATAAAAGAGTACATTAAAAAAAAAAAAACCTATCATAATCCTGTTACCCAGTTCTCTAGCACAATTGTTTTAGGCACTGATTTAATCTGGAAATGATCATTGGATTCCCCATTAGAATAGTTCATGTATTGAGAGACCACCTGGTAATGACAGGATGTCATTCTTACATGAAAGAACTTGAGGCAATAATTTGGAATGAAGAACCATCAGTGGGTCTCATCAGAGTTACCTGAAATATTTTGGTCAAAGTCAAGTTTACTGAAGGTCATATTTTCACTAAGGAGGAGATTGCCAGAGTACCTTCCAGGGTTGGAATAAAAACAACTCATATACCGCTGTTTTAATTGAATTATATCCACCTTAGTTTTCTCCATAGTATGTTTTCTTCAGACAGAGCTTTGGATGATTATTTTTCTTGTGTTGTGTTTTGGTTTGTTTTGTTCTTTTTTTTGTTTTTGTTTTTACCTCATGGTGTTCCAGTTACATGTAAACAACCACAAACGGTGATACTTTGTAAAATATCCCATTTCTATCCTTGAGTCTATGCATTCACTTACCTGGCAAATGACTTAAGTAGCTTACAGAAAGCAAATGATGAGACCCCTAGAAATAGTACAAATGAGTTTGCTAGTAGTGTTTACATAAAGTTTTAGTAGCCTCTTCTATTGGCCTTGGCTTATTCTTTTAAAAAGCTCTTACCTACAATTGTGTCTTCATTAGTTTAGCCTCTCTTGCAGCCAGGAAGATGACCTGGAGGAAATCTGACCTGTGGCAATCTGACTTACATTCTTAGCTAACTGACTTAATTGGCTTATGTCTTAATTTTTGTTTATGAAACCAAAATATAAAATATAAGATAAATGCATAAGTACAGTATGATGCTTTTTCTTGGGTATGTACATTCCAAAAAGTGGCTATATTTCCAAATTAGGGTGGCTTGTGTACTAAAGCTTTAAGTGGAAATTTTAAATCTTAATCTCTTTGTTTCTTACATAAATGGCACCTTGCATCTTGGGGATGCTTAAATAGACCTCAAGATTTAGGACCATGATAAAGAAATCTGACATTTTCATTATTTCCTTATTCTGAATACATATTGTCTCTGATTAAAAGGACAGTTTCTTTTAAAGCTTCAACTAGAAGAAATGTACATAAAATATATATACAAGTTGGCAGTATTGCAGAGATAGAGAGCTCAGTCTCAGGAATTAGGGTGACCTGGATTTGAATCCCATCTCTGACACTTCCTAGCCCTATGACTCTCATATGTGGAGTGGTTACAGTAATACTACCTACTTCCTAGAGTCATTGTGAGGACTAAATTATTACCTGAATATTTTATCTCTAATATGAACTAATACATGGCTGATAAATTTTCTAAAGGTGTATGAGTCTTATTACTTAAAATACTGGATTTATCAAAGCAAACTATTTTAAAAAGTGACATTTGGGATGCTAAACCTGGAGTGAACATCCAATACAGAGATAGCACGTCTTAGCCTGCAGGCTGCCAGTGGGCCCTGACAAATACAGCAGGAAGGGAAAACCTCCACGGGCCAGTCACTTAACTCCTAGGTCTCAGTTTCCTCATACCTGTTTTGAGGATTTTATGGGTTGCTAATTAAGTCTCTTGTCTACTTCTGATACTTTAAAGTTTTCTTGTGTATGATTAATCATGCATACTTTTTTTTTTTTAATTTGAGTATAGTTGACACACAGTGTTACCTTAGTTTCAGATGTACAACATAGTGATTTGACAAGTCTTTACCTTGTGCTGTGCTCACCATCTGTCACCATACAACACTGTTACAATATTATTAACTATATTCTTTACGCTGTACCTTTTAGTCCCATGATTTATTTCATAACTAGAAACCTGTGATACTTTGACTTTAAAGCAAAAGAAAGAAATGAAAATAAAAGAACAAGGACCACAAAAAGAATGGAAGTAACCAAGAAGTCTTTCAGTAGGTGAATGGATAAACTAGTACATTTAGACATTGGAATATTACTCCAAACTAAAAAAGAAATGAACTCTCGAGCCATAAAAAGACATGGAGAAACCTTGAATGCATATTACTAAATGAAAGAAGTGAATTCTGAAAAGGCTACATACTGCATGATTCCAACTCTATGATATTCTGGAAAAGGCAAAACTATGGATACAGTAAAGAGACCACTGGTTGCCCAGGGTTATAAGGGAGGGAGGGATGAATAGGGGCTTTTTAAGGCCGTGAAACTCTTCTGTATGACAGTAGAATGATGGATGCATATTATTATACATTTGCCAAAACCCATAGAATGTACGCCACCAAGAAGAGTGACTCCTAATGTAAACACTCACCCTTGGGTGCTAATGATCCAATGATCTGTCAGTGTGGATTCATGGATTGTAACAAATGTACCACTCTGGTGGAAAATGTTGATAATGGGGGATGCTGTGTGTATGTAGTTACAGGAGCTCTCTCTACTCCCCCACCCCCAATTGTACTGTGAATCTAAAACTACTCTTTTAAAAAAAAAAAGAGTCTATTAATTTTTAAAAAAAGAAGCAGCAGCAGCAGGATGGGAGGAAATAAAAGGCTGCTCACGGAGCCTGCCCTCATTGCCACTGCCTGTTTATATACTCAGCCTTTGCACTCTCTGTGGTCCTCCCTTTCCTCCAGCCTCAGTCACATCCATGTGGATGGTTCAAACAGTTTCTTTCCCTACAGTCAATTCCTAGAAACTGGGCCATAAAGGAGACCATCATGAAACAGATCGTTGTTGAAAGAATTACATTTCCTTATACAAACAATATTATAATGGAGAATTGCATTCCTGCCCAAAACTTGCCATCAAATAAAAAAGTATGCTCCAAGGTCTCTTTAATGAGTGTGAGTATACACTAACCACATCGATCAGGATCCTGTACACCATGGGTGATTGGTCCATAAAAATACAGCTCTGGAAATAATCATGTTATATAACCATTTTGGGATAGTGTGTTCCTTTTAAACCTTGCTCAGATCCTTGTTACCCTTAGGATGCAGCCTGTCTGCCCTAGCTGTCTCATGCAGCTGCCCTTGTGGCCTGAGGGACAGGGCACTATGACAGGGCTTACCAAAGGGTTGCAGTGGTTGCGGAGCAGTTCCCTAAAGAAGGGGGCTTCATTTGTTCAGAGAACTAAGGAGAAGTACTGGGATTATCCAACCCCTCCCCCTCAAAAAAATAAATAAAGGAAGAAGAAAGAGACAGGAAAGGGAAAAGAAAGGATGCCGTATTTCCCAGTTCAAGGTTGTGAGACAGCTACCAGGATGTTTTACAAGACTTTCTCTTTTAATACAGAAAGGGAAAGTTAGTTGTCTGTTCCATAACTGAACATTTAATATATAAAAATAATTTTGCTTTCCAAAAACTATGAACATAGATGCCTTGCACTTTTATATTCCTTTGTTTCTGATAGTCTAGATCAAATGCTCCATAAAGTTTTTATCACCATGTGATCTGTAAAGCATATGTTCCACCAGAAAATCCTTCTAGTCACCAGCTCTCTGGTTTCCAGAGAGGTGATGATGGAAACTTACTTATAATTCCAGACTAGCATTATGCTGCCAAGGATGTTTATAAGACGTTAAATTCTGATAAGGGGGATAATGTTTTATCATTCTTGATCCCTGAATAATACTGCATATTAATGGTTATGTAGCATTTGGCTTCAAAATTTCTTACTACATTAACTTTTATTTCAAAGTAGTATAAGTATTCTGCTACAAAAAAGGTAGAGATACTTGTCTTTTTTATAGGCTTAGAGAAGATCAGCTTTATCTTTCAAATGCTTCCTACCATTATTAGCATCTTTTTGTTCATCTACTGGGAAAAAAGAAAAGAAAAGAAACAAACCAAAAAAACTATCAGTTTCTCTTATTCAGAATCCAAAATTTGAGTCAAACCCATTTTCATAGGAATGTTCTGTGTAATGGGGAGTTAACTATCTAAATCAGGGGTCAGCCAACTATGGTGTGCAGGTCAAATCTGTCCCACAGTCTGTTTTTGCAAGACCTGTAGGCTAAGAATAGTTTTACATTTTTAAGTGTTTGAAGAAAAATCAAAAGTAATAATAAAATACATGAAATTCTAATTTTAGCATCCGTAAAGTTTTATTAGCACACAGCTACACACATTCATTTTCATATTGCCTGTGGCTTCTTTCACACTAGAGGGACTCAAGTAGTGACAGGAGGGACTGTCTTCTAAAAAAAAAAGTCTGAAACATTTGCTATCTGGCCCTTTCGAGAAGAAATTCGCTGGCCCCCCATCCAAATCATTTCATCTACCACTCTTCCCACATGCTTATACGCACTTTCCCTCCTCCTCCCCGCACACCCCCCCCTTCCTCTTTTCCCCTTCACACACAGACATCGTTTTGAATTTGGTAATTACAATTACAAAGACATCAAATCCTGAGCCTATAGTAATTCATAAGCGGAAACACGTTTTAATTTACCTTTGACTTGTAGCTCTCTCCTCCCTGTCTGCTTTCCGTTTCCTTTGCAGCCTTTATAGAGAGTTTCTAAGGCCACGCCATTTTCCCAACATGTTTTGTTTTTAAGGTGGGGGTTAGATCTTGATACATTTTTTAACTTCCATGGAAAGTTCCCTGTTAGTATGTGGTCCCATTTTTAACCTATTTGCAGACACCCCCGATTATCTAAAATCACTTTCACATGGGGCTGAGGTTAAGCTTTATTTCTCTTGGCATGTCTCTGCTGCAGCAGACACTTCCTCTTTGCCTTGAAAGGACAAAACGATGTTCAGCTGTCTGGGCTTAGGCCCAGTATTTGATTTATACATTATTTAATTTCCTCCTGAAAATTGGAAGCAGGGCTTTCAGGAATGGAAGTCAGTATTTTTCATTTGTTTAAGAACACTTTTAGGTCTAATATAATCATCAGTAGTAGATGTCAGCATGATTGGGGGTGACTTAAGGTAAAACAAATAAAACATGAATACAAAGGAAAATTATTGGACAGTGGAGAAGATCTGAAGTTTTTGAATAATCATTATTGTACGTGTTACTAAGTTTTTTTGTGCTAATGTTCATTCAACAAACTTTTTTGAGCTACATTTTGGCGCACCTGTCCTTTACCCATTGAAGGAAAGACCTTTCAGCATTACGTTAGAGTTGAAATTTCGGGGTGATTAGAAGTTCGAGGGGGACTTAATGTAACCATTCTAGTGATTTTACATTAAAAACCAGAGGATTTTTGGTTTCTGTCTGAGCTGCTACTGCATTTTGTCTCCACAATTAAGTTCATGCACATGCCAGGATATATATGCCAGAGTGGTTTGAAATTGTTACAGCAGTGAACTCAGGAAATTAAAAATTAACTCTGGAAATACCATTTCTTGTTCTACATCCCCTTTTGGGTAGTGTGTTCCTTTTTAAATTTTACTTAGGTTGTTATCACAACCTGTCTCCTTTTTACTACCGAAGTTCTCAAAGAGTTTGGCATACCTAGTGCCTCCACTTCCTCGCTTCTAATTCCCGTCTCAAACCCTGGCCACGGTCTCTCCCTCCCTCTGCCGCTGCTGACCTGATGGTGCTGTTTCCTCATCTCCAATCCAGTAACCAGCTCAGAGTCCTTGGCCTCCTGGCCTTTCTGCCTGTCTCCCAGAATTCATACCCCCTTCCCAAGACCTTCTTCCGATTTTCCTGGAGACTGTTTCAGTTTCCTCTAACTCTTCTTCTCTTGCACACATCCTCTCCTAGCATCAAGCTGAGCTAAAGTATTCCCAGAATTCTTGTTTCTTGGACCTCTTCTCTCCCTACACTTTCAGCCTTTTCCTTCTTATCCTTTCTTGGTGCCTGAGATACTCAAAGAGAACTTAGAGATGGTCTGAACTTCTGTGACAGAGGCCTGCTGAAGCTGGTGGATGTGACTGACAGACCCGACAGGCCTTGAGAGGCATTAGGAAAACAGCATAAATCCACTCAGTGCACTTTTAAAAAGTACCAGCACCCCATAGTCACTGAGATCTCCCCTGGTCAGGAATTCATCAGTCAGAAAGCCATTTGGAAGCTGCAGCTTTGCAGAGCTTAGTATTCATGGTGTCCTCAGAGCTAGGAACAAGCCGTGCTTGCCCAGGAGTCAAGATCCCTCTGCAGTGAGCCCCAGGATACTGTGCTCAGGGTAGTGATGGGGTCAAGAAAGGGAAGGCCAAGGACAGACTGACTTCACACTTTGAATATTTTCAGGAATTATTTGCAACCGCTCAGGAATATAAAATAATATCCCAGCTGAGAGCTTTGTTTAACATTCCATTTAGCACTAATCTCTACTTAATCTCTACTATTTTGATTTGGTTACTAGGTATTTAATGCAGCCCCGTGTTGCAGAAGACTAGCCAAGAGTACACTTGAAATCAATAGTAGTCATAGCTAGCTCTACTGAGTCTAGATGAGAACATGAGCACACAAGTTTAGTGGTTCTGAAGTTTGTGGGATAGTTGTTTTTTTAGCTTTTGGTAAGCCTTAATATTCTACCAAAGTTAAGTACAGCATCTGTTCTAAGGCATAAAGGCCATATTTAGTCAAAGAATAAATTGTTAGGACTGAAGTCCTAACTTTAGTTAACATTGTCAAATATCAGACCTTATTCTTTTCATTTGTTCTCCTTCTTTTATCCTCATTCATTCATTCAACACAATTTATCGAGTACCTGTTATGTGCCTGGTACAGTTCTAGGCACCAGCATATGTTAGTGAACAAAATAAACAGAAGTCTCTACTCTTTGTGTGCTTCATTTTTGTGAGGGGAACAAACCAACAAAATAAGTTAAAATGCAATACATGGTTGTTTCAGTCAGAGGAACACACACCTCTTGATTGCAGGGTCATGATTTCAAGCCCTATGTTGGGTATAGAGGTTATTTAAATAACTAAAACTTTAAAAAAATCATAAAAGAGTTAATTTAAAAAGAAAATGCAGGGGTGCCTGGGTGGCTCAGTGGGTCGGGCCTTCTGCCTTCGGCTCGAGTCATGGTCCTGGGGTCCTGGGATCAAGCCCCGCATCGGGCTCTCTGCTCGGTGGGGAGCCTGCTTCCCCCTCTCTCTTTGCCTGCCTTTCTGCCTACTTGTGAGCTCTCTCTCTCTCTCTGTCAAATAAGTAAATAAAATCTTTAAAAAAAAGAAAGAAAGAAAGAAAAAGAAAGAAAGAAAGAAAAATGCAGTATATGTGATGGCAGTAACAAGATAGGGAGCAAAATAAAGCAAGAAAAGAAAAGAGGATTTACAAGGGAGAAGGCAGCAGTTGTCAATAAGGTGGCCAGGAAGAACCTCCCTGAAAAGGAGACAAGACCTAAGGCAAGTTAGTTATGCAAGGAAAGGTCATTTCAGAAGAAGAAACAGGTGCCAGTGGTTTGAACAAGACTGAGCTTTTTATACTTAAGAACAGTCAAGAAGCCAGTGTCATTGGAGTGAAGAATGTGGGGGTGTTCCAGTGTTCAAATGAAAAGAAAGTGGGAGGGTGTGATTGGTATCAAATGCGGCTGATGGATCAAGTATATTGAGAATTAAGGACTGATCACTGAATTATGATCTTAACAGAACAATTCACTAGAGGATCTCAAGTCTTGTTTCAGTGGGTTTGAGTGAGAACTGGGAGGAGAGGAACTAGAGAACAGCAAATAAAGACAGCTCTTCCAGGGACTTTTGCTGGTGGTGGATTGAAGCAGGTATGGAGACAAGGGAGGGATTATGCTTTTAAGATGAGTAATTGCAACATATTTTTATGTTGGTGGGAAAAGTTGATTGTATGTGGAGGAAACAATTATAGCAGCAATCTTGACTTAGGAAAAAGAGAATGAAGTCCAGTACATAAATAGAAGGACTGATCTTGACAACCAAAATAGTTCATCCATTGAAACAAGAAGGAAAGGTAAGTGTGCAAGTACGAATAAATAAAATAGAGCAGATTGAGTGGCGGTGGCATATTGAATGTTCTTGTCTGCCATGTAAACAAAGTTTATTTCCAGCGTTTGAGTAAAATCTACTCAAAAAAAAAAAGTATCCCTGTCATATGTTCATTTACTCACTATCTCTAGAGCTATCTCCATATTTGGCCAGCTTGTAAATGATTCATCTATGTTTTCTTCCTTTTATTGAGCAAAAACCTGTCTCCTACAGCTTTGGTCCTACTTCTGCTTCCTGGAGCCTCATGAGAGTGACAGTGCCAATCCTTCTCCATGAGTCTTTGGAGTACTGGAGGGTTGACCTGATTTCTCACTGCTGACCTCATTTGCTCTGGCCACCACACCTACCCCTCAGCATTTCTGTTGGCATATGCTGTGAGCCCCCTCACACAACTGATCACTAGCTCTCCTGACAGGGGCCAGGCTTATCTCGTTGGTTTTCATTTGTTAATTAGGGCTCACTTGTCCTGGCCTTTGGGGCCTTTTTCCTCCTATGTTTGTTTTTTTCCCCCACATATCCAGTGTTTCTAACAAATATTTATACCTAACCAGCATGCTGGCAAGGTTTTTATCTAATGCATTTATCCTACAGACAAAGCATAGCTATTAAAGAATCACCTCCAATCCAACTGTTATCCACCAGTTAGTCCCTTGTGATAGGATTATCAGTTCTCAGTTTTCACATGACTCCAGGTAAATCAATATCTAATCCAGAAGATTTAGCCAGATCAAATGGTATGGGGCAAAGAATAAAGAATATATTAGCAATGGGTTTAAGCCTCGGTGGCTGGGAGAGTGGTATATCCCTGAAAATAAGTTCATGGGGCAGGCAATTTGCAGATCCAGAAGACACATTCGATGTTAAATATTTGGGGTGGTAGGTGCCTGGACAGAGGCATGACTTGAAGATGAGTATTTCAAAGACATTTGCATAGGAGTGATGTTTGAAGAGAGGAGAGTAGATTCATTTTTCAAGAGGTGATAGGTAAAAGACTAGAAACCAGAGGCCAAGTATAACGGATCTGTATTGGAAATGTCTACGGCACATAAACATGTGATCTTCTGAGAATTAGGAGCTACTCCTAGCATATTACCATGTACATGAAAAATAGATATAGGAGAACCACACTGGTTTGAATCACCAGGATAAGGAAGGGTCCTGATTTTCCTGTTTTCACTTCCCTAAGCCCAAGCATGCTGCTGTGTCTGAGTTCAGCTTAATTTCACTACTGTACTCATTACCACTAGGACAACCATTATAACAGAGTGCTTGTGGCAATAGTGATCACCAGGACGCAGTGACAGAGTGTGAGCTTCAATAGCCAGATTTCAAAGAAAAGCCAGATGAGTTTTGTAATGTAAAGCCTCTTGCCTATGTGGAGAGGTTGATTGGTGATGGGAGCTGGTAGAGACTGGAGGCCTTCACAGGCTGTTTGGAGCTGAGAAAAGTGGAAAATTGGAAGAATAAAGGCAAAAAAAAGGGGGGGGACAGAAAATGTGATTTTTAAGACTCACCTTTTCTAAAATTTTGAATGAGCAGTGGTTAAACAAGATTTCTATAATCATATCCATGCTACAGTGAATAGGAGCATCTTACCAGTTCTTTGCTTTTTACTTTTGTACTACCTGAGCATTTTAGGCTTTGACCAACATATAAATGAATCTTAAAAGGGAACAAAAGACTGGAAACAACTCAAATGTACAGTATTTGGGACCTGATTGAATAAACTGTGCAGTTGTAAATAAAATAAGAAACAGCTCTCTGTGTAGCTTTAAAGTGATTTCTAGGATAAAGTTGTTAAGAAAAGAAAGGCAAGGCAGAGAGAAGTGTGAATAGTATGCTAAGAGAATTGTAAGAGGCGGAAGGAAAGCTTCCCTTTGTAAATATATCCCAGCCAATAAATGGAGAAGGAATAACAAATAGCACCATTTTGTATATTTAATAAAGAACTTAGACATTCACAAGTGACTATAAACCATAAAAGATTACTAAACGCTATGTATTCCAACATCACATATGAAGAATTTGTTCCCAAAATATCCAACCACTCAAGCCTCTAGATCTTATTGTGAGTTTACAGAAAATACAGGACCCAGAGGAATGTGTTAAATCACACACAGAGATCCTGTCAAGAAAATAAAGAATGTGAGAAACTGTATAGGACATATAATCTAGTTTATTCAACATAAATTGTAAGGAAGAGAGGGAGAGAATTTTTTAGAGATGAAGTACAGTAACTAATACAAAGTTTAGGTCTTATTTTGATCCCAGTCTCCACAAAAATAGCATGGAATACATTTATGAGTAATTGGCAAAATTTTAATACTAAATATTGATAATATTAAAGAATTGCTGTTTTTAATGTGAAATAATGATGTGGTTATGCTTTTAAAAATTTTTCTTAAAAAAAAAATTCCTTTAGGGGCACCTGGGTGGCTCATTTAAACGGCTGCCTTCAGCTCAGGTCATGATCCCAGCATCCTGGGATTGAGCCCCCCATCGGGCTTTCTTCTCATTGGGGAGCCTGCTTCTCCTTCTTTCCCTCTGCTGCTTGCCTGCTTGTGCTCTCTCTCTGTCAAATAAATAAATTTTTTTAATTCCTTTAGATATATGCTGAAATATTTATGAATTGAATGTTATGATTCTGGGATTTGCTTCAAAAAGCTAGTGCTGTGTTGGGGTGAGGATTAGAGTGAAGATGAAACAAGATCAGGCATGGGTTGCTCACTGCTAAAGCTAAGTATCAGGCAAATGAGAGTGCACAGTACATTATTCTCTCTGCTGTGGTGTAGGTTTGAATTTTCTGTAATTTAAAAAGAAAATAAAGGGGGGGTAATTATTGTCTCCCTAAATGTTTGCTAAGGATTTCAGTCTCCTCTATCTCCCCTTTCTCCTCTATTCTCAGGGGCAAGAATTGGGCAAGTTTACAAAGCAGGGTGGCGCTGTTGTGAAAGACACTTGCAAGCATCTTTCTGCCTCTTAGCTGGTAGAATGAAGTCAGTTTCCAAGCTTCGAATGCTATTTCATTCCCCTTGCTCCGTAGGCCTTGTCAGCACGCATTTCCAGTTACATGCTTTTCCACTTACAATTGAATTTAGGTACTGTCTCCAAATGAAATTTCCATAAACTTCCAAACTAAACAGCTCCAGACTTGAGGCTTGTATCTATTAGCTATTTATGACCCCTCCCCCACAAAAAAAGTTGAGTTTTTGTTTGCTTTCTTTTCTGATTTTCACTGTGACTTCTCAGTTGCTAAGAAAGAGAATGAATTTAACATATAGATAGCATTGACCATAACCCATGTTGAAATCATCATTCAAAAGAACAGCTTTAATTTTTCCTATAGAGTCCATGGTCATTTCCAAAAAAAAATTAACTGGTGGCCCCTAAGACTTTTCAACTTTATCATATTTTGGATAATATCTGTGGCCTGGAAATCAGTTGTACAGCTCAGAATGTTATCTGGACCCCGATGAGCAGCGTGGTCTAAGAAAATGGCAGCTGGGAGCAAGGGAGACAGTTGCACCACTGGGCATGAGTTCCAGAGTGGCACCTTCTCAACAGAACAGTTAGAGATTATACATGTTGCCAAGACGGCATTTGAGAGGAAATGATATATAAGCCACATAAATTGACTTACATACAGAGGAGTATAAAAGCCACTTTTTGCATTCTCTCTCTCATTCCCTCCACCCACCAACATAAGCCTGCCTTATAATATTATCTGTACTTCCAGCCCCCAAGAATATTTACTTCCTGTCCCCAAAAAACCGCAGAGTTGCTCAGTCATCCCAGTGTGACCACACACACACTCACATACACACACAGTTGATCTGGGTACAGAGGAATGATCTCCCTCAATTTGACCCCAGCTCCATACCCTCTTCCCCAGTCACAGTGATTGGACCAGGCTACTCAGGCTCCTTTCCACAAGAGTTTTCATAACCGGAACTGAGAAAATGAGTACTTCGTGGTAGCTGAAGCTGTAAGATATAAAACATTTTTGCCATGTTTTCTTCCATGTGGGAAAAACCCCTATGTACTTAAGGAGGACTAAAACTCAACCCAACCAAGTACAGAGAGAAGCCAAGATCAAAATTAGGGACAGAGAGTCCTGATAATGTCCCAGTCTCTGGTTCCAGTTGGTCTGCTGAGCCCAGCCTCACTCTTGTCCTTAGGTTCTGTTAGATTCAATAATATCCTTATAATAAATACCTCCTTTTGATTCAAATTAGGTTTCTGTCCCTAGCAGTTTAGCCCTAATATACAGCAGATGTCACAGCTGATTACACATATTTGCAGACATAAGAGAAGCTGAGGCAGAATTCAGTCCACCTTGCTCAGAGGCATTCACAAATGTAGTGTGAAAACTACTCACGAGTCTCCTTTGATTAAAGTTAGCCTGGTCGCATTTGTTATGGCAATTAAAGAATACATGGCCTGAAAGTCTTTCAAGACTTGGGTTTCTTCTTAAAGAAAATAAATGAAAAGTGTTCATTAAAAGATTGATATAAAAATTTAATAATTCTGAGGTTAACCTAAAACTTAGCCTAATCTTCCATGGGAACATTTGTGTATGCGTGTGTGGGTTTTAAATTCCACAAATATTACTGAAATGAGCAGTCGGCAGAAAGATGTTTTAAAATATTTTGTTTCAGCATGTAAAATCTCGTTTTATTACAGAAATCTTTTGTTAAAGGCACAGCTATGCTGGGTTGCTGCCAGAGTGATGGGATTTTAAAAGCTCAGTTTATTTTTAAAAGATTTACAAATGCCGCGCTTCAGAACTACTGATGGTAAAATGTACATCACACTTTTTAAAGACTGTTTACTTATTTGTTTATTTATTTATTTTAAAGAGACAGCACAAGAGGGGGAGCGGGAATAGGGACAGCAGACTGAGCACAGAACCCCATGCGGGGCCCGATCCCACAACCCTGATATCACAACTGAGCTAAAATCAGGAGTCAGCTGCTCAACCCACAGAGCCACCTATGTGCCCCTTTAGTATAGTGCTTAAACTTACATCACATCTTGTGAACTTACATTGCATCTGCAAATGAGTGTGCACATGCATGTGTGCTTGTGTGTGTATGTGCACATACACAATTGTCTGCATTCCTATGTATATGTGTATATGTTGATGTAGAGAACATAGTGTAAAGTAGAGAACAGAGTAGGATGGGGGAGAGAACAGGAGAGACCTGTAAAATAATCCAACATTTCCCTTGGCTTGCATACTCTTTGGTGTAAATATGGAATGAGTACAATAGACATCTTGAACACATTTAGGAAAGATAGAATGGGTTTATTTCCAGTTAGATACCACTGTGCTAAAATGGAAGTGCTCAATTACCAGGTGTATTCTATCTAAAGTCTAGCAATCAGATCTGCAAATGAAAAAGTACACCCATAAGAGGAAAGTCTTGACACTTGCTTCAGTTTTCTCTACTTTACAACATTACAGAGTGCTTTTATGTCCATATTTATCATTTAAAATAGACGATACATTAAGATTGCAAAATCATTTCCATTGTATTATAATTCCCTTGTGTTCAGTTGATTCATCTCTATGAAAAAAAAATTACATCATTTCTCTGAGGAAAGCTCACCTAATATAAAATGAGGTAGAAGTATAGATACAGTCTTGAAATCCACATACTCAGATTCACTCAATTTTATGTCTTTAGGTTTTAAGAACTAGATGAATAATCTGTGCTTTAAAAATCCCTCATTAGCTCTAAACATGTACCAACTGCTACATTTCTCATAACTAAACCAGTCCCACTAAGGTATAATTTAAGGCACCATTTTAATTAATTTTTTTTGAAACATGATTTCTTAACTATCAATAAGTAGTTTCATCTATGTCTTTTCCCACAACTGTTTCCATGTCTGTTGATTGCTCTGAGGGCTTTCTCATAGTTTTTAGTTTGGTCTTTACAAGTAGACATTTTTCAGTCTTTCTTTAGGAGACTTTCTGGCTTTTTCATTGCTAAACTTGACAGAAGCCTTATTCTGTCATAAGCATCTTGCAAAGGAGTTTGGTTAACAGTAGTTAAGAAGGAATGGTTAGGTTTCATAGTCCATTATGTAATGGACTTAATGGTCAGAAGAGAGAAACATATGAGTGTTTTGGTTAAAGCCTTCATAAACGAAATTATCTTTATTTCCCACTTTGACTTGGATTATGAGTAACTAATGAAAGTGATTGTGCTATGTGGATTTTACAAATATTTGTAACTTCTTCTAAGTTATATCACACACACACACACACACACACACACATATATATATATATATATATATTTTTTTTTTAAGAGCTATATCTTACTACTGGCTTTCAAATCAGTAAAATCAATTTTTTTTTCTTTTTAATGGACATGCAGTAAGTAGAATTCAAAGTGTGTCTCACTCCTTACAAGACAATAGGCCATATAATTTTGCAGATAAAAAAACAAGCCCATCAGTTTCTAAATACCCAATGTATAATGTTATTACCAAATATCAAAACCTACATTAGTTATTTAAATCTAAAAATGCATTTATGGGTTAACTAAAATTACACATAGTTAATATTTGTCACTTGTAAATTCTAATCTTATCTTGGGTACTTGGCTTTTCATTCCTTAACTAGCATTCTTAAGTTTGCAGTCTAAGTGTATTACCTTAGCTTTTTTTAAATAAGCAAGATAAGATATTGGTCTTTAGGTTCCTCTTCATGTCAATAAAGACCTAAGAAAGTTATACCTAGGGGCAGCTGTTGAATGTTTATACGGTACAAGAGGAAGATCTAAAAAAGCAAAAACTACTTTCCCTTTACAGTGATTAACTCCATATTGCAACTCCTATACTCCTCAACTGTGATAATTCTAGACAAATACATTCTAGAAAGAGGAAGATAGATATTATGAAGCATTCATAGGATTTACGAAGGTATGAAATATAGAACAGTGGATCTTAAGACTTTTGGGGTAATGGTTTCTTTTTAGAATATGATGAACACTTTGAACCGTCTCTCTAGAAAAAAAAGGAAATTTTGTGTATAAGTTTTCATAGGTTTCAGTATATCCTTAGACCCATTTGGATATCTAAGGACTCTAGGTTAAAAATCTTTATTATATGGCCAATAAATGCACAAAAGTGACATTTTGTATAAAATGTGATATCCATAAAATAAGTACAAGATAAGTAATTGTATTGTCTTTTCACTCCCTGTCATGTGCTGGTGGTATACTTAGTGTTTGCTCCCCAGGACCTATCTTCAGATGCCCCTCAGTTAGCTACAAATTGTCAAGTCATTTTTTTTTTTTTCTGTTTAACACAGATAGCCATTAACACGATACCATACTTTTTTAAATGATTTTAGAGATACCATGCAAGACTGCTGATCAGTTAGAACAGCATGCAGCTGCTCAGAAAATGGAAAAAGAGAGAGGAGTTTATTAGAGATTAAGACTTGGTATAGCATGACTGAATGGGTGAAGGTGGTCAAAATTTACAAACTTCCAGTTAAGAAATAAGTATTTCCTGGAGAGGTAATGTATAGTATAGTGACCATAGTTCATAATAGTGTATTGTATATTTGAAAGTAACTAAGAGGTACATCTTAAAAGCCTTCATCACACACAAAAAATGCAATGATGATAGGTGTTATACTGTAGTTATCATTTCACAATAATAAATGTACTGAATCATGTTATATACCTGAAACTAATATAATGTCATATGTCAATTATAGTTTAAAAATAAAAAATAAAAAAGGACTGGCCATAAAGGCGGGGAAAGGTTCTAACTCCCAAATACTCCACTTCGTGAATGTTCAAAGATCACAAATTAGACAAAATTCAAAAAGGCTACCCAGGGCATCTCTGAGGCTACAGAGTTTCCAAGGAGGCATTTTAGGTTTGTGTTGGGGGTTGGTAGGGGCAAGATGTGGGGGATGGCAGTGAAGATGGCTGACAGGTGAGGAAACATAGGGTGTGGTTTAACACACTACCTAAATCCTCCACCCACTCACCTTGACCCCAGCCACTATTTCCCTATCTCCCACAACACTGGCATGAAGAATCAAACCCTCCAGACTTAAAGGGGAGTCCTTCAGCAGGCTGACCTTTGCTGGGTCTCATCTCCCAAGAACATGCCCTGCCCTGCTCTTTCTCTCCTCTTTGCCTGGGGCCAACCTCAAGCTCGCCCCATTCTGGATGCTTTTACCCAAAGTCTTGTGCCTCTTCTAGCTTTCTGGCCATAGCCTGGTCATCAGCCTTAAGACTCACAAATATACACCTCAACTAGGTTGACCCATTGTTCTCAAGACATTTTTACTTTTTTAGTCCATAGTAGATAATTATCTTGGCTGCAGTTGTCAACAGCAGGGGTGTGTGTGTGTGTGTGAAGGCAAAAATTAATTTATATCACTATTCAGAGATGACCTTAGTGGGAGACCTTTTTGCAGATTCCCAAAGGTCAAGAGACATGCTAAGCTGGTATGTTTGAGGAGTGGAGTGGAGCAAAGACTAAAGAGAATTCCATGGGAATTCCAGTCTAGTGAGGGAGATAGACATTTACCACAAATAACTTTATATCCCTTCTGACAATTGTAACATGATAGAATAGTTCAAGTTGCTACCAAACCATAAAACAAGTGATCCTAAAGCAATCAGGCCTGGGGAGTTAAGTGAAATTGCCTCCAGGAATGCCTCCCAATGGAAACATTTACACTGAACCTTGAAGAGTAAATAGATTAGCCAGTAGTCTGTACATCTTGTTCCGTGAAAGCATTTTGTTTTCTTCACCACTATATTCCCCTGGGTACTTTATTTCTGGGACCGTGTAGGTGGTCAATAAAGACTTCTTGGATAAAGGAATGAATAGGGGTTCAACCATCTATTTGCCCTCTCACCCCTCTCCTTCCCTGCCACGTGGTTCCTGCTTTCTCCATTCCTTTAACAGTTGGTATGTTTTCTTCAAAACTAAAAATACCCTTTTTGATCTTGTGTGGTTCAATTAATATTAGAAACACTTAAAATTCCCCTAAGTGCTGATGGTTGTAGAAACAATAAGAATGAAATCTCCACATCTTTCCTGCCCCAAGGCTCTGTGGAATGATGGATTCCTCTGTAAATTTTTTAAAAAGTAGGAACTAGTGTGGCCTCCGTGCAGAAGAAGGTTGCTCACTTGCTGTACATATACTTCAGCTATATATTTTAGAGACCTCAGAATAACTTGAAATCAGTAAAATTCAGCAACCCAGGGCTTTTCCCACCTTCTTTGATGTCATTGTGCTTTCATGTGTTTTTACAGAAATTCTTACTTTCTTTTGACTCAGTGGCATTCTGTGTTGCATTCTAAATAGTATGACCCTAACATAATCCCAGTTGGATGGATTATGCTAGGGTTTATTCTGCAGACAAGTCAAGGTACTTTAGCCCAAGGGCAACAGTTAGGTAGTTTCCTTAAATCTGGAATTTGCCCCCCTCAAAACCCTCACTTCCACCCCAGCGCCTTTGTGGTTAGGTGTCATTCAAAAGTACCCTAAAGAAGTGCCACTGGCTTCCCCTCTGAATTCCCGCCCTGTTTTGCGCTCCGGAGCTGCTTTCTTGGCAGTTTGGGGCGGCCCTGGCCGTGCGTGCCCGCCCGTGACAGTCGGACTTCCATCTGCTGCTCCGCGGCCAGGAGCCTGCTGCGCTCCCTTCAGCCCCATCTTTCATGCCCGGGCCATTCAGCCACCTTTCAGCGCGTCTCAATGCGCCGGGGAGAATGGGCCCTCGGCGTCCACGGGAGCACATAATCTCCCAGGTAGCCTCCTCCTTGAAGCACCTCCAGTGCACGCTGTTCGCAAACAGCAGGACACCACTCTCTACTGGGCTCCTAATCCCTCAGACACACAGGGGAAGGAGGTCGCGGGGCTGTGAAAGAGAAAAGAAAGGCGAGGGGGCGGGCGGGCGGGAGCGCACACAATGTCCGCCCGCGGCCGCCGGCGGCTGCGCACAATCAGCGCCAGCTGCAGCCCAATTAAGCTCAACAGGTCACAGGTGTTCCAGACAGAAGATGCTTTTCACAAAAACCACTTTCTTGAAAATACCTAAGACTTTTTAAAGCACTGCAGCCCATTTCTTTTGGTAGATTCTTTAAAGCTATTTAGTACACTTGAAATACAAAGAAGCTGAAAGCACATTTAGGCCTCACTGGAAGGCGCGCTTTCTTCTTGCCCAACAGCAGGAGCGGCCGCTGCGCGCCCGCCGCGGGGCCGGGGAAGCTCGGCTCTGCCTCCGCGTGGATTCCGTGCAGCTGCCGGGGCCGGCTGCGGCGTCTCTCCTCCCCGGCCCCCTCTCTAACTGCCGCCTGGCCCTGTCCTTGTCCTCGACGTTACAAATCCCGAGGCTGCAGTGGCCGTTGCCCCAAGAGCGTCGAAGCAGCCCTGCCAGGAGCCCAGGGAACTAGGTGTTCGCATTCAGCCCCCCAGAGCCACGTTTCTCGTCCCGGGAGGTCACCCTGTGCACACGCCTTCTCCTCTAGCACTTTTAAAATCGCCCACTTCTTTTTCTGCTCAGATCTGAGCGCCTTCTTTGCCTGCAGAGTGGGGTGACGGGAACCCAGCAGAACTTCAGCTGTGGGCTAAGCTGCCTTCGGGACTTTGTTACCCTCCCGCCTTCCTCTGGAGGACAGATAACCCCTGCGAGGCACTTGGGAGCTTCGTGAGGGCAGTTCTGTTAGAATGTCAGCCTGCCTGTGGGAAGTGAGCGGTTTTTAGCTCCCTGATTAGGCCTCCTTGGGGCGGCGTGCTTTTTTCCCAGCCTTATAAGCTGCTCGTGGATTAGTGTTCCTGATGTCCTTCCCATAATCTGCTTACAGTCCACAGAAAAGGAGGGCGCATACTGCCTACCCAGGCCTTACCTGGAAATGGAAGCAACTGTACTTAAATCAATAGTGGGGTCCTAGTCTTTCAGCGCCCCAGGAAAGAAGATGGTGCGACTGCCAAACTGGAACGAGCAGGGGCAGGGCTATAGCACCGGTCGGTGACTACCCGAAGTAGCATCCAACTCTTCAGGTTTTCCTTCCTACCGATTAGGTTTTGGTAAAGTCTTTGCCTTGACTGTTTACCACATCAATTTTTTTTTATTATTTTTAATTACTCCTGCCTGCTTAGAAACCATGTGAGTTTTAATTTTCGCAATATGCCTGTTTCTCTTTTGCTAAGCTGAGCCACCTGTTTAAACTCTTCTGGTCTCGTGGTGGATTGGGGGAAAGAACCGTAGGCTATGTATAAGAGGTTTCTTTTTTTTTTTTTTTTTTCCACAGTGAAGTAAGACATTGTTCTTATTCTTCATGGCATTCAGAATTCTGCACAATTGCCTCTTTTGCCCTTTTGCATTTAAAAGTGAGGTAATTAGATTTCCCAAGGTTCAATGGTCAAGAGCCTTCTCATCCTGGGAAGTTGCTTCCCCACACCCCTCCCAAGTGGAGTTGTCTCACGTAATCCAGTTACTGCTGTATTGTTGTTCGAAAGGCACTGCTTTTTTCAGCGGGCAAGCATAGCATGAAAATTCATACTTATATGTCCTCTTTCCTTGCTGAGGTACTTTTTGTCTGCATTTGAAAACGATTACTATTTTCCTCAGTGACTTTGTTTTGAAGATTTCTGAACATTTCATGAAAAATCTTTTCCTTTCCTACCTCTTAGGAACTCAGTTAAATATGCCTAACATCTTTCATATAGAGAGTTCCTGCTTATTTTATGTTGTTTTTTCAGATATCTGATAGCTCTATTATTATTACAGAATCCCTGGAAAGGGAATTTGTGACATGCTGGCACCAAATAAATGGGTGTCGTGGCCACCGCAACAACAATGTGTCTTAGTTTAGCTCTGATGGTGAAATCTTGGGCCCACTCTGCTTGTCTTTTGTCTCATTTTCTCATTTTCTCAACTGGTACTTTTGCAGCAAGGCATATATAGATCTTAAAAGGCTGGGTATTTGTTTTTTAATCAAAACTGAAAAAGAACACAGACAACAGACACCCAGTTTTACAGAGCCAGCCAAAACAGTTACAGCCTAATGGCAAAAGCAACCTTGCTGGTAGTTGGCTAATAATTCATTTAAATGATCTAGTCCGCAGCCGATGGGGGAAGAGGAGGACATGGTGAAGGGATTAGGGGAAAGCTTCCAAAATCTTTTTTGCCAAAGATGTTAAGGTGTTCTAGTGCCAAGAGTTTTCTTTCTAAACGGGTTGGTTTAACATTCCAGACAGTCTGTGATTCAAATTCATCTATTCTACACATCTTCTCATGAGATTCTTCTATAGCCTCATGGGAGAAATTCACCAGAATTCCATCACTGACCAGTCCCAGACCACGTGTGGTTTTGAATGTGATGCCAGCAGAATGATGAATTGTGTGGGCCCTGAATACACTGTCGTGAGATATATGCATAGACATACATGCACTTACCTCACTATGTTGTCTCGCAAACTTTAGAGATAGAGAAACAACCTACTTTGAATTGAAAGCCCTTCTTAGTTTCTATAGCAATCAGTCCACAACAGAGAGAGAGAGAGGTAATTTTTCTAAAATGCCCTCACCCTTTCAAAGCTTCATACAGAAAAGAAAACCCCTCAGCTGTTCATTGATGCCACATTATTTTCATCAAATGGGACAACAGATCACCATTTGTAAAATTTTTTTGTCCCAAAGCTTCCATTTCAGTCCTCTAACCCAATATGTATTACTGCATTCTTAGTAAATGTTCAAGGTTATTTCTCAATGACAGTGCACCTTTCCCCTTGACAACCCAACAGACGAGTTCCTGTCCCCATGTAACAAATTTTGATACCTAAGGAAGCATCCCTCAAAATAACACAGGCATACTTGTATTCTTGGCAAAAGTTCTAATTTATATTACTTCTAAAGCCAGAACTTGATTCAAAGTAGTACGCCAAACTGAAACATTGCTTCAGATAAGGTATAACTGTGTTAAACAATTTTTGTTACTGATGTTACCATTCCAGAGACTTAAGTATGACTGACAAAGTATAGGCTATATGTAATGTAAGTAAAAATATTATAGGATATGGACCAAATATGAAAAAGTTGCATATAATGTATACTTTGTAGAAACTTGTTTATAGTTAAGGGAATGTTCGGTTCTATTCGACAAATACGCATTGACCATTTGCGTCTCCAGAGCACAAGCGCGTGCTGTGGCTGCTCTTCTTTGATCCCGTTAAACAGACTGGTCCTTCTCCAGGCTCTTTTTCCCTCCCTTTCCCTCTTTTCTCTATTCTGCAATAGGAGAGAGCAAAAGGGGGGAAAAAAGGATATGTGAGAGGCAAAAGCCATTTTGTGTCCTGATTGAATTGTTCGGTGTGGGTTAACATCTCCCATAGTGTGTGCTGAAGATCATCAGTAACTTGAAAGATAGCCACCCACAGGTTGTTCTGCCATAACCAGGGCAGAGGGAGTCTTCTGTGGGAAACCGTGGGTTAAAGAAAATTAAGCAGATTACTACTGCCAGCCTTCACAAAAATCTTTCAAATTCTACGGTGCAGTGTGGGAAACAGAGTCTATGCACTGTTACCTAAAACTTATTTGACCATGAAATACTTCTTCCTCTGAAAAGACACTCATCTGTCAAGGGGAATGCTGGCATGGGCCCTGAGAGCAGGTAGCAAAGCGACACTTCTCCTGAGAAGTATGAGTGACTCCAGAGCAAATAGAAACCAGCCTTCATGAAATGAGCCTCCTAAGAATACTTCCGTTTTCAGGCATACCTTTTTATTTGGGTTAGGAGAGAAGAACCAGTAATCCATTTAATGATTCTCCCTTTGGAATTTCTAAGAAGCCCTTTCATGGGGAGAAAATAAAAACAAAGGAAGCTTTAGGAATTATTCTCTGTCAGCTGCTTATGCATCAGTCGCTTGTGAATTGGGTGTAGAGCTTTAGAGATGACTGTCATTGACTAGCCTTCACTGTTATTATGGCCCACATGACTTCTGAAAACTGTCATTTTATTTTTAGTGACATTTTGATGACAGAACTACTCTTCTCTCTTTCTTTTTTTAATTCTCCATTTGGCTACACAATCTCTGGTCTCTTTTGCCCCCACGGTGCTGTTTCTTTGCCCACTTTATTCCTCCTGCTCAGAATGCCTGTTTCTGTTCTATATGCGTATCTAGATTCTGTCCTTCCCATTTCGGTTTATGGAGCAGTAATTTCTCTCTTCTTTCCATACCAAAGCATTTTTCCTATAGCCTTGCTTAACAGTACCTCTAATACCATGCCAGATGGGGCAGTTAATTGACCTTGGTCCCCTGCTGGTGGGGGAGCACCAGAAGACTGGTAGCCATGTTGTAGACATCTCTGGATCCTCTGCCTGGCCTCATCTGGTGGTTGTACAGAGTTAGCTATCCAGTGGGTGTTGATTGATGAGTGACCTGTTACTTATTTGTAGTGTCCTACTTCCTCTTGGTTACTGGTTGTATATTGCTAAAGCAAATATGATAGGAAAATAGAAGTGGCAGAAAGTTTTTCAGGGCATCCCTTATAAATGTTATGAAACACGGGGCGCCTGGGTGGCTCAGTGGGTTAAGCCGCTGCCTTCGGCTCAGGTCATGATCTCAGGGTCCTGGGATCGAGTCCCGCATCGGGCTCTCTGCTCAGCAGGGAGCCTGCTTCCCTCTCTCTCTCTCTCTGCCTGTCTCTCCATCTACTTGTGATTTCTCTCTGTCAAATAAATAAATAAAATCTTTAAAAAAAAAATAAAAATAAAAAAATAAATGTTATGAAACAGGAAAACCTTTCTTGAAGCAAGTGTTCAATTCAGACTGTCCTCCAGCTGCTCTGGAAGGGCGAATGACTGTGGCCCTTCTGTACAGAGGAAGACACCTTCCTATGAGGTGCTTGAAAGTACCAGTATCCAGCTGCTCTGTTTCCTTGGCCATTGTCTCTCAAAGGCTCCCAGGGTCATCTCTATTGAATTCAAACATTTCTCAGTGTTCTTGTCAAAACTCCGTCCAAGTTTTCTATACCTCACAATTTTGTAGTTCTCCAGATTGGATGGAATTGTTAATTAAGGGTCAGGCCAGTAAATACTAAATATAGTAGGACAATTACTCTTGAATGTTAACATATGTTGAGGCTGTAAGTTACAAATATCCAGCTTTCAGGTGGCTGTTACTGCTCTGACCACATCTCACCACCAGTGTCCCTTCAGTCACAGTTCTGAAAGCGACCAAAGAAGGGCAAAAGGCAAGTTAGAAATTGGGAAAATCTATACACAGAGATACAATGGAAAGAAAGTTGATCTGCAGAGAGGATTTGCTCAGGGTTGCTGACCCCAAGGACAGACTTCAGGGCCCCAGTGACCCGTCACTTCCCACTACCTACATCTCCCTACCCTGCTTTGTTAGGCCACCTGAGATTCTGGTGATTAGAGAGGTATAACCATTCCTTTTCCAGTTTGATTACTGTGTACTGAAAAAGGAAGCCTGCTAGACCAGCAGTTCACTTTCTCAGATGTACCAGCAGCAGGAGCTACTCACTATGTGGCCATGTCACCAGATTCTGGGAACTTGCAAGGAACTTGAGAGGGTCCAGGCAACCTTGCAGTCACCTCTCTTTTCTTCAGCCCAGCCTCCCCACAGCCCACCCCACACCTTACACATGCTTGTCTGGCCACTCCATTGCCATCCTTCCATCAGATGGTGCACACTATTAGGGACATCACTGCCTTGTATAGAACCTGGGGGCGGGGAGCAGTGTTCACATAGCAATGGATTAGTACAGTCCTTAGTAATTGTCTAGCACATGTGGTAGGGACTCAGTAAATTTCTGTAGCCATCGTGTGCTGGGCCTGGTATTCTCTGAGATAAGTCTCAATTATGAAGTGTGCAAGACATGCATTGGCCCAGAGCTGGTGACTTCTCTACTCCACTTAGCCAGAGAAGGAGCCACATAATGGAACATTCCTTGTACTGTCTCAGAGAAAGAGCTTAAAGTCCACCAACCAGCAGGAAGATCAGGCCTTTTTGCCTCTTCCAGTGAATCTTCTTCAAACTTCAGCCTTGCAACCATTGCTTCAAATTCTTGCAGATAACAGGGGCACTCGAGGGACTCAGTCAGTTAAGTGTCTGCCTTTGGCTCAGGTCACCATCTCTAGGTCCTGAGACCGGGTCCTGGGATGGAGACCCGCATTGGTCTCCCTGCTTAATGGGGAATCTGCTTCTCCCTCTGCCCCTCCCCACCCCCACTCAGGTGTGCACACGCGCCTGTGCTCACTCTCTCTCTCTCTCTCAAATAAATAACTAAATAAAATCTTTTTTTTTTTTTTTTAAATTCTTGCAGATAGCAGAAGTGCTGCTCAGATGGAGGGAAGGAGAGAGTTGAGGCTTTCCCTGCTTGGTTGTTTTACCTGCCTTCACGGAGGTCCTCAGGGTCACTTTCTACAGAGTGGAACCATCAGATAACCATTTTACCATGCTGGGCATTTCATGTGCTTTTATTGTGCTTATTAATTATTACATCTTGTTTTCAAAATAACTCTTTTTGCACCAGAATGCGTGATGAGTTGTTTTTACAAATCCCTGGAAGTTTTGGCCCTTTCCTTCAACAGTTGGTAGCCACTCTTTTGGAAAAACATTAACGTGCATAACCACTGTAGTCAACTTCAGGGCTCATTAATGAAGCCCAGAACTAATAGTTACATTGTCGTAATTTGACAAAGCCATCTAAATCTATGCGTGTTTTTTGAAAGCTCCCTAAACATGCTGCTAAATCCCCTAAAAAAGCTACTAAACTGCTTTGGCAGCCATTAGCCCAGCATAAGCAGAGGAACTCTTTTCAGTAAGTGAACAAACAGAGAAAATATGCTGAATGGCTGGACAAATGTGTTTCAGCTGGCCCTTTCATTTACCGATATAAAGGTGCAGTCAGTATCAATCACTGTTGTCCCTGTTGCCCTGAAAATCACAATATCTCTTTTCATCCCACAAGCTCTTTTCACCACAGTAATGTGTCTTTAGAATGACACTGGCATCAGCCTGCTTCCGCTGTCTGAAGTCCAGAGAGCTTAAAAACACATTTCAGGATTCAAGACTTGAACCTTCCTCCCCTTCCGCTTTCCTACCGCCCACTCTGTCCTCCCTCACTCTGCATCCACTCCACCCCCTCCCCAGATTCCTTTCAATTCTTCCAGCTTTCCTCACTGAGTAAACAAAATTCACTTCTCTGTTCCAATGCAGCTCTCCAAAGTAAACGCAGACAACTTCTCTCAGATATTCCCAAGATCTAAGAACTCAGTTCGAGGGATGCACATAAAGAAATGCTTTTACGTGTGGGTAAAACCTCAGAGGTCAAATGGAATGTGGAAATTCTATGCCCTGACAAGTGTGCTGATGAGCAGGACCTTGCTGCATATCAGGGTATCTCCTTCCTCCGCCCTCACCCCCTTATCTCTTGGTTCCCACCTGCCCCCAACGCACATACACACTCACCTTTTGTCACCTTGTAGCAGAAATATGTGCCCGCACGTGTGTTCCACCTTTACCACTGCGAGCTTCTTAAGAACAAATGCCGTGTCTTACATCTCTGCTAGCCCCTCCTGATTCTGAGTACTTAATACATTGTTTTGGAATGAAGGCGATTACTTTTTATCCTTCTGAAAAATGAAGCAGAATAAGCGTGAAGATCCATGGTAGCGATGTGCTTCTGGTTGTAGCAGTTACCACAGATGAATATTTGAAATACTACATTTCTAAAAAAAACAGTACTGATTGTTTTTTCTCTCCCTTTCTTTCTTTCTTTTTTTATTTTTTTTTTTATGTTTTTTTTTTTTTATTTCATTGTTTTGCTTCAGGTTATAGCTGTCTGTAGGGAGGCAGCCCTTTTAGCTCTGGAAGAAGACATTCAAGCCAACTGCATTACAAGAAGACATTTTACTCAAGCCTTGAGCACTGTGACACCGAGAATTCCTAAATCACTGAGACGTTTCTATGAGGAGTATCAAGAGAAGAGTGGGCTACATTCAATCTGACAAAGGATACGTATTCATTGTGCTAAAAATGCTTTCTAGACAACACCTGTTTCTCTTTTAAAAATTTGTCTTGGGCGCCTGGGTCACTCAGTCTGTTAAGCATCTGCCTTCTGCTCAGGTCATGAGCCCTGGATCCTGGGATCAGAGTCCCACACTGGGCTTCCCTCTCTCTCACTCTCTCTTTCTCTCTCTCTCTCTGTCTCTCATGAGTAAATAAATAAAATTTTCTTTTAAAAGTTTGTCTTGAGAGTGTCCAAAAAAATCCTTCATAAGCAGAGTGTCTGAAATATGTTGACTGGAATTGAGAGGCTTCAGTGTTTAAAGACATTTTAAATGAAATAGATACAGTAAAACTATCCATAAAAATCTCTGGACATGAGTTTAAATCAGTTTTATCTGGAAATGTATGCTGATATTTAAAAAGCAAACTTTGGCTTTTTCATTTTTGACTTCTAGTTTATTCCTCCCATGAAATGCTTTCCTAACTCCAGAATCTGTTTCAGTCTACTCCTGAATGGCCAGCCTGTGAACATCAGTTTTATACAATACAAGATACATGTCGATTAGTCCATAGTGAGAAAGATTTACAGATCTTTATTTTTAAAGGTTAGCCAGTGAAATAGCCAAATGCACCAGCCAGGTTTATATGGCCTTGTTTCCAGGTATGTTTTTGTTCTTATTATAATGTACACCTACATTTTTGCTTTGGCCTTCTTAATCTGTACTAATGGCAATTTAAAAAAATTAAGAGTTATTTCATGTAATGCCCTTTGCAAATTTAAAAGAATAGGAATTATAATCCCAGTCCAGGCCTAGAGCAATAGACCTGTTTTGTTTCATACAACACTATAGATAAATTGTATGTTCGTGTGTTAATTTGCACCCATTTTCAGGTTACCAATAAACTTTTTCAGTTCAAAGATAAACCAAATTGTACTCGTAACCATATTGTCTTAGGCTGCATTTGAAATATGTATATTTGTGCTCCTAATTATCTTCAGAATTTCTTGACACTTGATATTCCATAAATATGTTTGAAAAACTGTCAGAAATTGATTCCCTGACTTCCAGTTGAGAAAGTGGCAGTGGAAAGAATGTGCACTGAGACATGCTCACTGTAGATCTTTGAAAATTTCCAGAAAGACAAGTCAGGCGAGAAATACCTGATTATCACAATAATGGGACTATACAGTCTTATATTCTGAAGTCACCTCTCAAATATCTTACCCTTTGACTATCAAAAATAGACTTGCAAGGCATTTTTTCCCCAGACTACATTACTTTATTAGTATATACATAAAACCACTCACGGGACAAAGAATATGACTACTACTTAGAGCTCTACTGTCAAATATAATAGCTACTAGCCACATACAGCTATTTAAGTTTAAATTTTAATGAATTAAAATTAAATAATATTAAAAACTGAGTTCACCGGACACATTAGCCGCATTTCAAGTGTCCAGTAACCACCTGTGACAAGTGTCTGCCATGTGGATAGAATAGATTATAGAATACATCTATCATTAGAACATTCTGTTGGTTTCTGCTGATTTAGAATATAAGGCTTACATGATGAAATAGGACCTCAGAATTACTATTATGCTTCCCATTTTCCCTTTGGTTATTAGGGGGCCATCCTTCTCTCTAAGTTCTGAGGGCACAGAAAATAAAGAGAAAAACCTTATCCACAAAGGCCTAAACAGAAAAAAAAAAAAAATTAAATTCGCACTGCCAATAAAATAAAAACCAGAACAGTAAGTCTGAACTGGCATAGGTTCTCAGGCTGGAGACTGGGCGGTGGGGAGGAAGGGGGGCAATCTCAATAAATGAGGAGCTCAGCTATTAGTCACCGCTCAGACCCTTCAGCCCATGTGACATAGAAGTCATAACCAGGCCTCATATATAATGTCCAGATCATTAAAGACCAACACCTGCAGCGTAAGGGCAAATTAGAAAAGACTTTCTCCTGCTGACTGGAGAGATCATGAGGATCCTCTCGGTCTGTGCTTTGGATTTGAAAAGAAAAGAAGCAGCTCCTCAGAATTCTGACTCTGAGCTTACCTGACCATGGCTTCTGGGTTCAAATTCACACCACCTTTGAGATTTAGACACTTGAAACCTTTCAACGTGAAAATATGGATCCACACTAGAAACATCCTTGGGATAACCAGCACTTCCAGTTGTTGGAGGAATACAGCCTCACTCAGGCCATGGAGGAGTCCAACAGCTAAATCCCTGCTTACAGAGTTTATAATCCCGAAGGGTGCACGCAATCTGCTGGTGGGGCATAAATTGGGACAGCTACTTCAGAGAGCAACTAACATATCTAGGAATGCTGAAGACCCTATAATCTCAGAGTTCTCTTCAGTGTATGTCTCAGAGCAAGTTGTTTTCAATGAGTAATGATTAAGAAAATCAGAGCCCTAGTATTTGTAAATAGTAAGAAACTGGAAACGATCTATCCGTCAGAGAATGGATTTCTATGGGATACCCATACAATGCAATATTTACAGCAGTAAAATTGTAATTGGAGCTACATGGAAAAGAGGAATTTCAAAAAAAGAAGCATTTCAGAAGAATACTTTCATTCATTTAAATTTTAAGACATGCAAGAGAATACACGTTGTTTACGAGAACCGGGGTAGTAGAGAACTACGTGGAGGGAAATGAAAAGCATCAAATACCAAGAGAATTTCCTCTGGGGAGAAAAGCTGAAATGTCCTATCTTAAACTGGGTAATGTGAATACAGGTGTTGATTGTAATCCAGTCTATACGTTTTATGCCTAAGTATGTCATAATAATGTAAAAGATAAGCCTTAAGTTGACACGTTATGGGGCAAAGGGCAAAATGCATCCCAGCCCTGTTCTGCGTTCCTAACCAGCATCACAATCTTGTCCTTCCTCCCAGTCCATGGACCTCCAGTGCAATCCACAATGCCTACCACCCCATGTGTCTAGAAAATGAGAAGTACTGGGATGATGGAATAAAACGCAAGAAGGCAGAAAAAAAAAAAAGCAAAAAAAAGGGAGGGAGCTTTTAGGATCCAGGAAACAAGAAATGTGTTGGTGAGAATTAGTGGTTAGGTGATCCTTGTTTGATGACCAAGGGTGGGAGAAATTAAGTCTAGAGTGAGACTTCTGTTTCCATGGTACTGTGGTTGTGCAAGGAGCAGGAAGTCAAGAATTTAAAAAGATTTTAGAGCATTACATCTTTAATCTATTACAAACCAATTATTTTTTATATCTTTAGATAGCTAATTATTACCATTGAAAAGGCAATGATTGTTCTTTATTTGAAGTTTGTGCCCTTTTTATAACAGGACCAGTAAAAATCTGAGTCAGAGAAAAGAACAGGTCAGGTGTCACTAATAACAGTTTACTCCAGCTTCGTCTGTGTGAGGGCTTTACTTCTGATGCCCAGGTCTCCTATGTGTGGATTTAAAATCGTGTATGATCCTATTATTTGGGTTTGTTTGTGATTGAATTACACAGTATAGTTCATGGAAAATTTAAGTGCAGCAAGAAAAGAAAATATCCAGCTTCCTGTCTTCAGAAAACAATTTGCTTTTTGGCATCTGGGCAAGTGTTTGTCGTTGGTCCAGATTCTCTTCAGGGTTTCAGGATACTCACAGTGACACTTATTTTTTCCCCCAGTGTTCCAAGAGGTTTTCATTTCAATAGTGAAATTAGTGTTTCTAACAACAAAATTTAGAGGAATGGCTTCTAACCTTTTACTCCTTTATGACTAAGAAAGTGTATTTATAAGCTTGATTCTGACTGCCCTAACATTGCTTGAGAAATATTTAGTTCTGTGTTATTTCTAATGTATAAAACAGGTTTTAAAAAATAATGTATAGGTTTTCGACTTTGGAAAAATAATTATTGAATTTATAGAAAAACCAAATTTAAGTGTATGTTTAATTTATCTTAATTAGGAGAAGGCTACAGAAAAGTTGCTAGAATAGAATGAAGTTATTTCCCTGGCCTGTTGTTACTTAAATTTCTGAATGAGGTTGTTAAGAGTTTTAGTTCATTTTGTCATGTTTCTCTGAGTCCTAACATTAAAGATGAGCATACACCAAAGCACACTTTGAAATTATATATGGGTTGAATTAGCAGTATTTTTTCAAATATGGTCCACATAGAAATTCTAATGCTCCAAATTGATTTACTTTCCTTCCTTCAGTTTTCATTTTAACAGTTGTATGCACGGAAAAGCTTTTTACTGAATGTTTATGTCAAATATACCCCAGTAGCCTGTATCTTTTAGGACTCACTTTTGGGGAAAAGAATTCATTCTAGCAAATTAAGGCAGAAAGAGATGTTACAAGGTTTTAAGTTGGTTACAAAATTATTGAGAAATTTGTAGACTCCTCTTTCAGGACCTAGTGATAAACATTTCCGGAAAGATGGTTAAAATGACACACTTAACATACCACACGCAACAAAACCCAAAGAAATGAAAAGAAAGAAAAATAGAGTTCATGTATGCTGAAATCAGGGAACAGATTAAACCCCAGGTAAAGTATTTCAAAGGCTATCTGTCAAGTACAATACATTTTGAACCTACTTAGAAAGCCGGTTAATTCCATGAATTCCAGGAATTTCAACATCTACTCTGCTTCAGAACACATATGATGTGATAAGACACCATCAATTATCAGACTATTAATTTAAAAACACCTTTTTCGGGAAAAAATAAATTACTTTGATTTTAATATTAATATTGTGATAATATTCAGGTAAGCATCCAACTTTTGGTTTCAGCTCATGTCATGATCTCAGGGTCCTGGGATCGAGTGTAGTAATAGACCCCCCACTCAGAGGGAGTCTGCTTAAGGCTTCTCTCTCTCCCTATCACCCTCTCCCTCTCCCCCTACCACACTCACCACTAGCACAGTCTCTCACTCTCAAATAAATATTTCTAAATATCCCAAAAATATTCATATTAAAATCAGTCAAATGCAGTTAAGTGAAATGGGAACTGACATGTAATAATATATTCATATGTTTGTCATAAACCCACAGCAATTAAATTACTGTTTACACCAACATAATCATAAACAATAATAAAAATGTTGACAGGTGAAAAGGAGAGTCAAGGACATGGAGAACAGATTATTTGGGGCCAGGAATAATCACAGATTGAGATATCCCAAAGGGAAATAGCAACAGGGGACCTGTGCCAAAAATCTGGGGAGAAAGTTTGGCACTGGGGGAGAAACAAAGTACTGAAAGATAAAGCTAGAGTACATTAGAAGAGACATTTTCTGAGGAACGGGGGAAATAGTTTAGAATACAACTGCTCTGAAATCTCAAAAATGTTAAAATATAGGCAATGTGATAGGGGATATCATAAAACATTTGAGTAAGTTTCAAAATGAACAGAGCTAATGGAATTTATTTATAATTTATTCCACAAATATGCTCCCAAAGGTAAAGAATAGCATATTATTGACCATCTAATGGTGAAGTATTTGTTATAATAGCAAAATACTAGAACAAGCATCTATCAATAGGTTCTATTTAAATAAATTATAGTACATCCATACAATGGAACATTGTGGTGCTATTAAAAAAAAAAAAAAGCTCTTCATAAACTGATTTAGTAATTATCTCCAAGATACAAAGAATCTAAGTAACTTATAACAGATAAATATTAAACTTTGCAAACTGAGAATGGACAATATTTTATTCTCTCATATAATCTCTCTATATAAATATATATATTTCTAAATATATAAATCTATATATAAATATATAAAATATAAATATATAAATATATATATAAATTATATAATATTGTATATACACAAACACATAACACAAAATATTTGCAAATGCAGGAATGTTGCAGAATGTGCCCTATAATCACCATGTAATAAAACTAAAATTAAGAAGGGGTACCTGAGGGCACCTGGGTGGCTCAGTGGGTTAAAGCCTCTGCCTTCGGCACAGGTCATGATACCAGAGTGCTGGGATCTAGCCCCAAAGCAGGCTCCCTGCTCAGGGGGTAGTTTGCTTCTCCGTCTCTCTCTGCGGCTTCCCCACCCCACCCCACCACTCCACCCCCTGCTGCTCCTGCACACTTTCCCTCTCTCTCTCTCAAATAAATAAAGAAAATGTTTTAAAAAGACACCTAAAACTGAGAAATGTAGAAATAACAAAACCCCAAGTATTTAGAAGTTCAAAATTCATCTGGAAATGATTCTTTGATCAAAGAGGAAATCAAAACAATATCTGAAAAATAATAGTGAAAATACTATATATCAAAATCTATGGAATTCAATTAACACCTCTACACAGAAGATAATTTATAAATCTAAAAACTTTCATTAATAGAATAAGATTAACCAAATTATGAAATCTCCTCAAAAAGTTATCATAAATAACTCCAAAATTAACTTTAGGAAAATATAAAGGTAAAAGCTTTAATTAACAAAAAACAACAGAAATGACTGCTCCAATAGCCCATTCTTTGGAGAACAAAATCCAAAACAAACTAATCTTTTTGTGGTGGACAGAATGATGCACCGTGTCCCCCAACACACAAAGATATCCACACTCTAGTCCCCAGAAACAGTGAAAGTCACATGTTACCTTAAATGCCAAAAGAGACTTTATAGATGTGATCAAATTAAGGATCTTGAGATGAGAGTACCCTGGATTTTCTGCATAGGCCCAACGTAATCATAAAGACCCATATAAGGAAGAAAAGAAGGAAGCAGGAGAATCAGATTCAGAGGAAAAGAAGTCAGAAAGAAAAGTCTGAAGATGCTTCTCTGCTGGCTTTGAAGATAGAGGAAAGGACGACAAGCCAGGGGATATGCAGACTCTGGAGTCTGGAAAAGACAAGGATTCCCTTCATAACGCCTCCAGGATGGCCCTGCCAACACCTCGACTTTAGTCCCATTTCCGACTTAATGCAGACTGCTACAGAAGTGTTACAGAGTAAGTTTGTGTGTGTGTGTGTGTGTGTGTGTGTGTTTTAAGATTTTATTTATTTATTTGACAGAAAGAGAGAAAGAGGGCACAAGTAGGGGGAGTGACAGGTAGAGGCAGAGGGAGAAGCAGACTCTCCAGTGAGCAGGGACCCCAGTGCGGGACTCGATCCCAGGACCGAGATCATGACCTGAGTGGAAGGCAAACCCCTAACCGACTAAACCATCAGTCGCCCAGTTTGTGTTGTTTTAAGCCACTGTTTGTGATAATGTATTAAAGCAGCAATAGTAAACTAATATGCCTTCTGGCTTGCTTTTTAAAAGGTAACGAAGCCACAACATAAAGTTGAGGGGGAAAGAAACCACATTTATGAATGAAATAAAAAGTTAAGAATTTTATATTATCGTGCCAATACAGGTGAAACCCTGTTGAAATTGTTAATTTTCATATAGCTACCTCTCAAAAATTCTTGAGCATGGATGGTTTTATAGGCTAAAACGAATTCAGGTCTTCAATCCAATCATCATTATGCCATTGAAACTGTTTCAGAGCCTAAAGGAAAAGGAAGTTTTCCCAATTCCTGCTGTGACTGACATAGTGCCAACCCCCTTTCACTAGCTACACACCTTTAAAAGAAGCACCTTTAAAAAAATTACTACTCAGAATCAAATAATTGAGCATATTAATAGATCAAAATAGAAAACAGTGCATTCAGTATGGAATTCAACATTCATTTCTCAGTTTTTCAAAAGGCAAAGGTAACATTAACCTGCTAAAAATAGTAATACTAAACCAATGGCCCATACCCTAATTAAATATCAGAAACTAGGCCAATTGTTTATCATTGTTCTTTGAGCGCTAGTGCATGAAGTCATACAAGGGAATAAAGTAAAAACCCCAAGATAATTAACTGAAGGGTTATTATGTAACTAATATAGTCTCAGACTTCACTGGCTCTTAACAACAAAATAAGGGCACATTTCCCTTCACACCTAGTTTACATCCTGAAGTTTTCATCCCCTACAACCAAAAGTCCATTCTACTGGTTTTACTCCTTCAAATGTTTGCTGGGATTCCCCTGATGAATACTTCAGTGTTTGTCCAGTACAACTGGCAGGAGTAACACCCTCCACACTGCTGCCCTCCATCCCCCAGGCTCCCCCACGTAAGTCACTCCTCATCCATGGGTCCTCAATCAGCTCTTAACAAGTTACTCCAGGTCACCAGTAATTCCCTACCACTTTGTTCCCGAGTGTGGGCAAAGACCCTGACTCAGCGACCTCAGAGCTAAGGCCAGACTATGGATTTTTACAAAACTACTACTAATAAGGAATAATTACAGGGGTGCCTGGGTGGCTCAGTCGTTAAGCATTTGCCTTCGGCTCGTCATGATCTCAGGGTCCTGGGATCGAGCTGACATCGGGCTCTCTGCTCAGTGGGGAGCCTGCTTCCCCCTCTCTCTCTACCTGCCTCTCTGCCTACTTGTGATCTCGGTCTGTCAAATAAATAAATAAAATCTTAAAAAAAAAAAAAAAAAGGAAAAATTACAATGATGAAAAGAAAACACTTTAATTTCCTGTTGGCTATCGGTGCTGCTAGTGTCTATGCGCCTGTTCCTCTGTGGGCATATGCTCTATTTTGCTCTCTTTCTACCACCCTGTTCAAAAGCCAGCCTATCACATACTGAGTGTCCATGGAGGATGGGACAGGGTTGAGGGGCTGGAGGTTGGATCCATGCCAATGGCCAATGATTTCATCAGTTGAGCCATGTAGCAGGGAGTTAGAAAACACATGGAGATTTGGGGAGAGTGGCTTAGAGAGCATGGAAGCTCCGTGCCCTTCCCCCATACCTTGCCCTATGTATCTTTCCCTTCTGGCTGTTCCTGCATTTTATCTTTTATAATGAGCCAGTAATCTAGTGAGTAGAATGTTTCTTTGAGTTCTGTGAGCAGCTCTAGCAAATTAATCAACCCAAAGGAGTGAGTCATGGGAACCTCTGATTTATAGATGGTCATAAGCACAGGTGATAACCTGGACTGTTGATTGGCATCTGAAGGTAGGGGGATGCTGTGGAGGCTGTGGTAGGGGGAAGCAGTCCTAAAGGATTAAGCTCTTGGGGCATCTGGGTGACTCAGTCATTAAGTGTCTGCCTTCAATTCAGCTCAGGTCATGATCCTAGGGTTCTGGGATAGAGCCTCACATTGAGCTCTCTGCTCAGTGGGGAGTCTGCTTCTCCCTCTCCTGCTCCCCCTGCTTGTGTTCACTCTCTAGCTGTGCTTCTCTCCGTCAAATAAATAAATAAAATCTTAAATAAATAAATAAACAAACAGACTAAGCTCTTAATCTATGGGAGTTGACTTTATCACCAGGTAGTGTTGGAATTGAATTGAATTAATAGGTCAATGGTTGGAAGAAAAATCCCCACATCAGAATTGGTGTCAGAATCATATTTGTTTTTTTCTGGACTTCTGAAAACGGAGTGCCCCCAAAATTTATGCTACATTAACTGTATGGTTGTGATAATAACTATGGTGCCGATCTTCGTATAATCATGATATATATGCTCTTTCATTATAGGAAGTACTTTGTTCCCTGAATTTCATTATTTGTTCAAAATTGTCTTTAAAATGCACAAAAGTATCTTTTTCCTCTCTCACTCTTTCTTTTTCTCTCTCCCTGTCCGATACCCATCAACACTTTGGTATTTGCATGAAATATGGTAAGTACCGTGGAGTTTACTTGGTTGGTTGTCTGAAATTATCTCAGTGGTGGCCTACATTTTGTAAGCTTTAAGATGCCAGAGCTTTCCTGATGTAATAAAGATGAAAGAATTTAGCGCTAGATCCGGTTAAGTGGCAGAGCCAGGGAAGAGGACAGGCCCCAGGCACTAGGGCAGGCTTGGCCTGGGACCCACAAACCTGTTTTATAGCTACAGAGAGAAAGGCAGGGTAGATCGTACTAGGCAATAAGTGGAGATACTTGATGAAAATTTGGGACTATTTTTCTTAATGAAATAGGAAGCTCTGTTCTCAGCTGAGAATAGGGATGGAGGAGGAAGTTTTGGAGGTTAGGAAAGAAAAAGTAAATGGCCTATAAATGTGTAGTAAGATGGTGGGGCAGCACTAAGTTCCCACAGAGGTCAGTGGTCAGGAAATCAGAGCGCAAAGAATTTCCTGTCTTTGGTCAAATTCTTATATTTTACCTTAAATTCATACTATTTTTATAGCTTTCCACATTTTTTTTTTCTTATTTTAACATGTAGCAATCTAAAACCAGTCCATATTTAATCCCCTATTTCCATCGGTAAGTGAAGGGAAATCACTTGGCTTCTGGGCCAAATAAAAAAAATTTTTTTTAAAGATTTTATTTATTTATTTGACAGGCAGAGATTACAAGTAGGCTGAGAGACAGGCAGAGAGAGAGAAGGAGGAAGCAGGCTCCCCGCTGAGCAGAGAGCCCGACTCGGGGCTCGATCCCAGGACCCTGGGATCATGACCCGAGCCAAAAGCAGAAGCTTTAACCCACTGAGCCACCCAGGTACCCCTCAAATAAAAATTTTTAAAAATCTTTTTTTATTTGCATATTTCCACAAAAATTTTTTGCGGGCTTCTATGCTTTGTCCCCTTCAAATAACTTCTCAGTAGGAATTCCTCAGAAAGCTTGATAAGGGTGATTGAATGAGTGCAGAAGCACCTATTGGCTGAGCGTTAAAGGATAATGGTTAGTCGTTTCAAGGGCTCCTGCTCAGCTCTCTTGCATTCAGTCAAAAAGGAAATCTGGTCCTTTGTCTCCTGGGTTCACCTTCAACAAATGGCCACTTTATTCCTCCACATAGCTCCCATTTTAGTAATGAAGTGTGAAGGAAAGGCTAGGATTAGAATCACCTGAGTAGATACAGAAATACTAACACACATTTTCAAACATTTTGTAAGTCGTAAAGTCCCACACTTTCGTAAAATGTTGCGACTTTTGGTAAGTTTTTTTTACAAAAAGCTGGTGGAAAAAACATATTACAGTGAAATTTTAGCACAGAGCAGATTGTACTAAACCTGAAGAACGGTGAGGATTTTTCCAGTGGCTTCTGGGGTAACGAGTCCTTTTCACTTCTTAAGGTAGGTTAAAGTTCATCACCACAGAGGCCACCAGCCCTGGAAATAGTCTAATAGCTCAGAGTCACAGGAATTTGCCCACCATTCCTGGCGGAAGTTGTCTGTCATCACCGCCACCCCCATCCCGGCCCTCATGAGGTTTCTCCTCTGGTCTCAGGGAAGAGAAGGTCCCCATGCACTTATCTCCTCTGCCCTTCCCCGGAGTATGAGGGGAGGTGGAGGATAAGGAGGGTCTTTCTACTCCCCACCACATGCTGGTCCACCAAGCTCTCTGTAGACCATTCTTCACATCTTTCTTTGATGCTTCCTTTTGCTGTGGTTCATTCCTTTACCAGGTACTTAGCTGACCAGCTCCAGACGACTAAAGGTGAATTCCATTAGGAAACACACTGGGGAAGAAAGGAAAAGAATTTTGGCAAAATCACAAAAAGTGGATAATAATATATCAATTGGAATGGAATACTCACCCATTTCACGGGGCTGCTGTGAGAACTAATTAATGTTTGTAAAGGTCTTTGAGTTCCTTGGAGGGAAGGTGCCACCAGAGTGCTAAGCATTATTGTGAAGGGATTATGTGCACAAATACAATACCAAGAGCCAGGATATTACTAAAAATAAAGCAGAACTTTCTGTGAGGAAGGTAAGGAAGGAAATGCCTCACTGAAAAAAGCTTAACTGTCTTTTAATACAAATGCTTAGGCTACTGGGTAATGGAACAGCAAATCTGAGATTCTATTCTAAGTAAAGGATTATGTTTTCTCGGCATTGTCAAGGTGCAGTGGAACAAAACAAAATGACTGCTTTACCCAAAAGAGGGTTATAGTCTTTGAAAAAGAGATTAAGAGGATGTTTGGCTCTTGCACTGGGGAGTCCATCCAGGAGGAAAAAGGCAACAGTAAAGCAAACGTTTGTTTGCACTTGAGGGGAGGGGAGTTTTAAAAATTAAAGAAAGGAGACTGTTTCAAGTTGAAATGACTACTGGTGATTGGTCCCAATAAATCTAGTGATAAAGATTAAAGCTTGTTCAAACCGTGAGTTTGAAATTACAGGAGAAATATACTCTGGCTTGTGTGTATACAGGGAAGGATCACACCAGCTGTATAAAAACAAAACAGAACAAACAAACAAAAAAACCCTCTACGTTGTCCGTATCGCCAGTAATACACGCCGTGTTTGCGGGCGGCCGGATTCTCCAGTGCTTTAGACGGCCTCTTTAGACGTTGGGTTAGCAAACCTGGGAGGGGAAACGGGAATGACAACGGTCTCCTTTTCAGTAACTTCTTCTTTCTGACTATTTCCTTCTCCTCCACCTGCTTATTTGTAACAAGGCCTCTGAGGTCTGAAGCAGATTAGCAAACAAATAAATCCTTTAATGTCATGGAGTACTTTCCCCTGCTTAAATGGGATTAATCTGCCAGCCCAGCAAATTCTACGTTTCACATACCTCAGCTGCATAATAAGCCATTTCTGCCAATCCCCTAATTTAAGGCACAAAGGTCATTTTATTTTCACGTTTGCCCTGCTTAGACTTTCTTTCTCCATTCTTCTTTCCTATTCCATCTCCAGCTCTGTTTTCTACCTTTGAAAATGTCCTGTACACAACGTTTAGAAAAGGATCAAAGAGCACGCACAATAACCTGTGGTTCTCAGAGAAGGCAGAAGGTGAAAGAATGTGGACCGTGAACCACCTTCCACCGGCGCACAGGGTCCATCTCCAGAAACTCTCCAGGCAGCTTCAGTCTGGCTCTGGCTGTGGAACTCTGGCTGGGAGGACTGAACATCATGGCGAAGCCTGAGGACTAGATAGCCATCAGTCCTTGTTGCTCAAAATGTTTGCTCTAATAAGGCGGAAACCCTGGGCTGGTTCCTACTTTGACATTTTAAGAACTAGAAATGGGATGGGGCACCCGGGCCGCTCAGTCAGTTAACGTCTGCCTTTGGCTCCGGTCATGATCCCAGGGACCTGAGATTGAGTCCTGGATTGGGCTCCCTGCTCAGTGGGGAGCCTGCTTCTCCCTCTGCCTCCCTCTCCCCCTGTTTGTACTCTCCTCTCTGAAAAATAAATAATTCTTAAAAACAAAAAAAACCCCTAGAAATCAGTTGAGTTTTCTACAAATAGAGAAGGCAAGCATCTTAGAACTAAAAGGTATTTCTAACAACCATTTAACTCAGTGACTTGCCCAAGATCACAAAGGAAGAGGTAGGGACAGTTTGATGGAGTACAGCCACAACTTCCGCCTACCAGAGCTATCCTGCTCTCACTACACCATACTGCTTCCCGAAGGAAAGGATCACCATGCTGCTCTCACTCAGGAATCCAAGGGAAAAAAGGCTATTTTGGGGGTATTTACTCAAAACCATTGGGTAAGTTCTGACTCATATTAACATTTCCCTTTACTCACCTTTTGAAATCTGAGCTATGTGAGTCACTGAACTATTCTGTCCTCTCGGTTAATGACCAAAGGGAAATGCTTCACTTTAAGAAGTAAGTCCTCATAGTTGTTACGGATACATTTCTAAGAGTCACAATGAACAAAGATATGACGAATAATGAAGCAGGAAGATCCCTGCAGCTGTGCGCCCCACAAGTCCTCATGGCACGTGGGCCAGAGAGACTTCTCTTTCCTGAAATACAAGGTCTCCACCAGGCCTTTAAGTTAAAAGAGTAGGAACAATGGGGTGAGGAAGACTGAGAATGTAAGCATGAGTCTAAAGAACAGTCATGGCATCAGGACATTTGATTTCAAAACACTAAAATAGAATAACAAATGAAGGGCAGCAACATGCAACAAGATGGTGAATCTTAGCAATGGGATATTAAATAAACAAGAAAGTCCCAAAAGATCATATATGACATGATACCCTTTATAATAGTTGAAAGCAACTAAAATTTTTAGAAGTATGTGCAGTTTAGGAATGCAATAAAACTTTGTAGGAAGAAAAGCAAGGAAATGGGTTCAGAATTTGGGCTGATGGGTGGGGAGGTCAGAGATCACGTTTGTGGGAGAATGTATGATTAGGTATGAGTCATTTTCTGGTCCTATTTTTGTTTCGAAAGATGGGTTCATAGATGTTTATTACATTATTGAAAATAATGAAATATATTTAGGCCAAATAATCAAAGCCCAATGATAGCAATATGTCACAAAGCAAGGATCTTGATTAATCCAGTTGACACAGACCAAATTTAAAAACTTTTATTATGTCATTTTTATGACAGTTACATTAGTTTCTTAAGGCTGCCCTAACACACTGAGTGGTTTAACAACAGAAACTCGGTGTCTCACATTCCTGGGGGATCTGGAAGTCCAAAATGAAGGATTGGTTCCTTCTCAGGGCTCTTAGGAAGGATGTGTTCCAAGCCTCTCCATGATTTGCAGATGCCGTCTTCTCCCTGTGTCTTCATGTCGCCTTCTCTCTGTGCTGTCTCTGTGTCCAACTTTTCACTTTTTTTAAGACACTAGTCACATTGGATTAAGAATCCCTCTGCTGCCTTAATTTGAACACGATTACCTCTCTCAAGATCCTTTGTCCAAATGAGTCACATTCTGAGGTGACTAGGGTTAGGATTCAATATATCACTTTTGGGAGGACACAATTCAGCCTATAACAACAATGTACAATACTTGACTTGTTACGATTCTTGGCATTGGGAAAGAAAGAAGATAGTAATTTTAAATGTGCATCAACAAGGCAGTTTTCAAAGTGGTTTGTTTTGTTTTGTTTTCATTTTGCCACTGCTGGCTTAAACACTGTTAATGGAAGAAAGCATAGAAAGGTCACCATAATACTCCAAGAGTTTGCGAGAGAGAGAGAGAGAGAGAGAGAGAGAAGAGACAGAACGAGAAAGGGAGAGAGGGGGCACGAAAGAGAAGGAATCTCATTCTTTGAAAGTCTTCTGACTCGATCACAGATTCACACATACCTCAAAGATATTGCAGCTTTGGGTCTAGACTACCGCAATAAAACAAACATTGCAAAAAAACTGTATTCCACAATACAGAGAATAGAATGAATGTGTGGTTTTCCCAGAGCAAATAAAAGTTATGTTTATACTATACTGTACTGTACACATAATACAAAGTTATGTGTATACTATACTATACTATACTTATAGTATAGTATACACCTATACTATACTATACTGTACTATTACATGTGCAATAGTATTGTGTTTAAAAAAAGAATGTACTATCTTAATTTAAAAATACTTCACTGGTAAAAAAAAAAAATTACTTTCTTGCTAACCATCATCCAAGCTTTCGGTGAGTCATAAAGACCGATCACAGATCCTATAAATAGAATAATAATGAAAATGTTTGAAATATTGTGAGAATTACCAAAATGGGACACAGAGACATGAAGGGAGTGCTTGCTGTTCAAATAATGGGACCAGGGTTGCCACAACCTTCAGTTAGTGAAACACACACTGTCTGTGAAGCACAGGAAAGGGAAGCACGAGAACATGATGTAGGCCTGTAGTGATTACAAATCTTTATGCCAACTTTGATTCATTCTCCTTAAACAGCTGCTGGATCCAAGTGTCCTTTCTGATATGCAACCTCTATCAACATTTAAAATGTGCCAACTTCTCTTTTTCAGAAATCAATTGATAACACGGGTTTTTAAAAGTTAGATATACAAGGTTGTTTATGGCAACACTGTTTGTACTAACCACAACAACAACAAAAGAAATACAAATACTGTCCTAAAAAGTGTACCAGTAAAGGAATGAACAATACAGAATTAATAATAATAGCCAAGTAATGATTGAGCATTTGCTATGTACGAGGTCTATGCTAAGCCAATTTATATAGATCATCTAATTTATTCCCAACAAGGTGGCTTATTTGCCCCATGTACCATTGAGGAAAGAGGGAACTAAGAGACTTGAGAGGCCAAGTAACTTGCCGGAATTCACACAGCTAGTAACCTAGCAGAGCAGGACTCAAACCAAAAAAGTACGTAAGTGAAGAAAAAAACACTTTGGAAAATGTGTACCATGGTAAAAACAGCATTTATCACTCTAAAGCAATAGGGGTTATGGCCAAATTTTGTTTTCTTTTTTAAAACTCCAAATGTGTGGGGCTCCTGGGTGGCTCAGTGGGTTGAAGCCTCTGCCTTCGGCTTGGGTCGTGATCCCGGGGTTCTGGGATCAAGCCCCGCGTCGGTCTCTCTGCTCGGTGGGGAGCCTGCTTCCTCCTCTCTCTCTGCCTGCTTCTCTGCCTACTTGTGATCTCTGTCTCTTGAATAAATAAATAAAATCTTAAAAACAAACAAACAAACAAACAAAAAAACCCTCCAAATGTGTATCTCTCTGATCCATTCCTTCCTTCCTTTCTGTTTCCACGGTTCCCAGTTTGATCCAGGCTTCATCATCCCATGCTTAGTGTACACACCAGTCTCCTGCTCCCCTCTTTCCTCTAAACATCCTGCATGAGCTTGGCACCTGGCAGTCACCTCCTGTCTTGCAAGGAAGTCTAACTCCCCAGGCTGGAAGTGCCTAGCCATTTCCTTGTAATGTTTTCCTCCTGGGTTCGGCGTAATCAGAGCTGCCACGAGAAGTCTTGTCTTTCTCCTGTTCTTCCTCATCCACATTTCCACCATCTCGGGGTCCTTACACAGTTTGTACCCTCAGCCACCATGCCCTTTTCTTCCTTCTCTGCTGAGCTGAAGCCTTCAGCTCACAGCCCAAGACCTCCCACTCCATGAAACTGTCCCCCACTCTACAGCCTTCAGGGTCCTCTCCTTTCCGTGAACACCAGTGTCATCTGCACCAATCATTTTGGCTCTCAATAAATGCTCTTGCATTATCATTTTACGATTTCACTTGTGCTTTCTTCCTTGTTAGACAGTAGCTCAGGAAGGCAGATAGGACTTATTTTCCTTTTTTGAAACTCTACCACTCCTCACCATGCTTTATCTCTACCCGGTGTCCAAGAAACATACATTTAATAATACTAATGAATTAAGGTTGCTATGTTTAAATAACAACTATATGAGTACTGTCCACAAACAAAATAATAAATAGTGTACATAAGGTAAGCTAGGAAGCATAAATTTTGCCCCAGAGTAAATCAACCTGGCACGGGTTTATGATGTAATGGTCTGTGATGCTCCTAGTCCTGTAATCCTCTAAACCTCATGCCTCATCTAACTGAGGTTTCCACCCCTTTGAGTAGAGGGAACAAATAGGACTATGGGTTAGTAGCTCTAATCAGTTTAACATGTAGACTTTGATATCCTAGCTCTTCCCTGTGACTGGGCTTCTTTCTACCTCTTTTCCAATGGACATACTTCCCGCTTGTTATCCTAGTTTTTCAGTGACTGGCTTTCCCACCCCTGTATTGATCCCTCTCCATGAGTAAGGACTCCCACCGCCTATACATTTCCTACGTCACCATCTGCCTGGCTGGACATCTGCAGAGTTTGTACCTAGACTTTTCCTTGGATTTGGACTAGATTTAAACCTTTAGTTAATGGCATTTAAATTCCATGCACCCTTTCCTGATACTTTCAGATAATCCTGAATTAATACCTAACATAGGATTGATAGTGGAGAATTATTGGAATCTTCAATTTTCAAAATGTTGCTCTATATAGGCTCAGGATTATATAAAGCCCTTTCTTGATGAAGGGATGCTGATTAGCTTGATCACTGGGGGAAGATAATCCCAGTTAGGTCAAGAGACAGACTGGAGGGAACAGCACTGTTGACAAGGGAGCAGATGCCAGGCCACGCCTCTGAGCTTGCAGCACGAAGATGGGGGCATTCCTCCCGGGCAGCCTTGCTTTGGTGACCTTGACTCTTGGCTGCCTCCACTGTCCAACCCACCCTTGAAAGTCGAGAAAATGTGAAGTAAACACTCATTCAAGGAGGAGGAACCAAAATATCCATGTGGCACCAAGAGCAATCCTGGTCCCCTACCCTACTTTCAGGATCAAGGTCATTCTGCTGAGGACAATGCAGGCGGAGCTATGGTAAAGAGCTTCAACTTCACATTCAGACGGTTCTAGAATTTAATCCCAGCTCTACTGTCGACCTCCTGTGTGATCCCTGGTAAATCTCCCAACCTCACCATTCTGTCCTTGGAAGACCTGTTCTTACCCACAGAACATTTCTGACATCAGATGTGCAGGCTTTCCAGATGGAGCAATTTTCTATGGGTGCCAACAGTGTCCTACAAGTCAGTTAGATCCAGACACTAACTACCTGAATTTAGCACAAATCCTACAAGCTAAAGTCTCATCCCATAAGGCTGCCCCCCACCATTTCATATGCCAATTGCAAGTCCGGGTCATTTGTATTTCTGACTGACTGCCTATTAATCAGAGATTCCCATGACCCCCTCTTCAGGTTCCACAATTTGCTAGAACAGTCCACAGAACTCAGGAAGACATCTATTGACTACCACCAGTTTACGATTAAAGGATATAGCTCAGAGGTATCCAAATGCAAGAGCTGCAAAGGGAAAGTTATGGAGGAAGAAAAACCGAGCTTCCATGCCCTCCACAGGTCCACCACCCTCCCAGCACCTTTACACATTTACCAACCCAGAAGTTCTCTGAACCCTGTTGTTTGAAAAAGGGAGGTTTACAGAGGTGCCATTATGGAAGGATGGTTGATTAAACCGTTAAACCATTGGCATTGTTGATTAACTCAATCTCCAGGCTCTCTCCACTCCCCAGAGATTGGGGGTGGGGCTGAAACTTCTGTGTAATCACATGGTTGGCTCCTCAGGCAACCACCCCCATTTGAAGCAATTTAGGGGCTCACCTACAGTCACCTTGTTAGCATAAACTCAGGTGTGTTTGATGGGGCTTATTATGAATAACAAAAGCTGCTCCTCTTACCCCAATCACTAAGGAAATTACAAGTTTTTTAGGAGGTCTGTGCCAGGAAACGCGATCAAAGACCAAATACGTATTTCTTCTTATATCCCAGTATTACACTCTGAAACACAAAACTCATAGTATCCACCTTTTAAGGTTGTGAAGAATGAAAGAAAATAACATATATAAAGTATGACCAGGCTCTCCTCTTAGTGAGAACCCGTTGGCCTACCGTTCCCACCTCTCTCCCAGCCGGGGCTCGGAGCACAGGGCCCGGCCTCCCTGAGTAGACATCCTTCTGCCCTTTATACACATCCTGTGGACATACGAACAATTCAGAGAAGTTTTTCTACGGCAGCAATCACCTGTTCCTTTTTGGAGGAATTATTTACGAGTGATTGACCTGACGTGGGTTTGCTATTTGTGTTTGCTGCTGTTTCTGCAGAATCCCCCCTTTCTCGGGAATGGTATTTCTGGTCAATGGGAGCATATCCATCATTTTTCTGAACTTTCTAAAGCCTGTTTTCCAAAATCCAGGACTCGCGTCAGCTCAGCCTGATGGTCCTTTTCCTCTCTTTGACCCAGAATGACGCAGTCGTTTTTTTCCCTAGGATCCTGGAAGTTACACAATAGCCATCAAGTTCTTTGCCGTCAGAATTAAGTCAAGAATAGCAGTTCCTTTGTTGTTTCCTCTGACTTTCTGGTGATGAGAGTATTATGAAGACTGGCCAGGGCTTACTACACCGTTTACTTTTAGCAGAACAAGACTTCTAGTAAACTCTGAACCTTTGAAACTGGTTCTCATCATCATCCAGTTTGTCTGCTTTTTATCTAGTATTGATAAAGCGTTTTCCCATACCACTTTCACAATAAACTGCAATAGCTTACATCTAGTGTGCATTTACAATATGCATATCAGGCACTTCCTAAGCACTTTAAATACATCATAATTTTTAAGCTTAAAAACAACCCAGTAAGCATATATACAGAGTGGGATATTGTACAGTTTTAAAAAAGAAGGGAATCCTAGGGGAGCCTGGCTGGCTCCACTGGCAGAGCCTGTGACTCTTGATCTTGGGGTTGTGGATTTGAGCCCCACTCTGGGTGTTGCGATTATTTGAAAATAAAATCTAAGAGGCACTGTATGGCTCAGTCAGTTAGACATCTGTTTTCGGCTCTGGTCATGATCCCAGATCCTGGAATCAAGTCCCACATTGGGCTCTTGGCTCATGGGGGGAGTCTTCTCCCTCTGCCTGCTGCTCCCCACCCTGCTTGTGCTCTCTCTCTCTCTCTCTGTGAAATAAATAAATAAATAAATAAATACAATCTTTTTAAAAATAAATTAAAGATAAAATAAAATCTTTAAAAAAAAGAAGAAGAAGGGAGTCTTGCCATTTGCAACAACATGGATGGAACTTGAGGTCATTATGCAAAGGAAAATAAGGCAAAGAAAGAAAATTATTTATATTATATATAAATAATACTGTTCAGTATTATTTATATATGAAATCTTAAAAAAATTCAAATTCACAAAAACAGAGTAGAAAAGGGGTTGTCAGAGCCTATGGAGTAGGAGAAATAGGGAGAGGTTGGTAAAAGGGTACAAACTTTCAGTTATAAGATGAATAAATTCTAAGGATCTAATGTATAACATGGTGACTATTGTCAATAACACTGTATTGTGTAACTGAAATTTGCTAAGAAAGTAGAACTCAAATGCTCTTCTCCAAAAAAAGGGGCAAATACATGGGATGGTGAATGTGTTAACACACTCAGTGGCTGGGTCCTTCGGATCTCAAAGATGGGGAGAAAAACAACACTCTAAGCGCCATTACTAGATCCCATTTCACAGATAGGGAAACTGAAGCACAAAGAGATTCTGTAATTTGCCCGCAGCTACACTTACAAGTAGGGCAGCCGGGACTCTAGACCAAGGGCCCATCCTAGAACCATCAGTTCTCTGCTGCTTCTCACACTTGGGTCCTAATGCCACTGGTTCCCTCACTCACCAGCTTTATGACTTTGGAAAAGTTGCCTAATATCTGTCTCTCAGTTTGCTTATTTATAAAAATGAGAATAACAATATCAACTTCGGGGGGCGGGGAGATGAAGCAAATGAAATGAGATCACGTTTGGGGCAGCTTCTTCTCTAGTGAGCAGATGCATGCCTGCACCAGCTGCCAGGAGTCCAAGTGTCCCCCCTACTCTTGTCACCGCATATCCCTTGCTCTCAAGCATCTCCTTTTCTTCGTATGTTCTTATTTATTTTTATTTATTTATTTATTTATTTATTTATTTATTTTTGTATTTTAGAGAGACAGAAAGTGAGCATAAATGGGGGGGAAGAAGAGGGGGAGAGAGAGAATCCCAAGTAGACTCTACCCTGAGCAGGGAGCCTGACACAGGGTCCAATCCCACAACCCTGAGATCATGACCTGAGTGGAAATCAAGAGTGAGCACTTAACTGAATGGGCCACCCAGGTGCCCCTCGCTGTTCACATTTCCGAAGCCAGATTCTATCTTAAAACCAATGCATGCATGTGATGAGATTTAGCTTTTTCCCTAAAAAGTTACTACCTGAAGGTATGTCTTTCTATAAATGGCATCTCTGAGTCAAGAAAATAAAGTATTTCCATGTGTATTTGTTTTCTTTGTCTAGCTAGTTTATGGATGACTTAAGGGCAAGAGGGGTTTCTTAAAATTTTCTGGGTTCTCTCAAGACCCAACACCAAGTCGCACACACTCTAAATGCTCAATAAATAGCTACAGAATGCAGTAGTGTTTGTCAAAAGTAAATTCAGCTGTCTGTGTTGTGCTGACTAAAACATCCCCCCAAGCCTTATCCCACACCCCCCAGTGCAGGGCCTGAAATCAGGGTGAGGCCGACAGGGTGTATTTTCCTGCAGAGTCCTTGCGCCTTCCAGCAGACTGGGCCCCCAGTGCTTTCCAGACGGATTTGAGAGAAGAGGAGCCAGAAGAGTCCCTGTGTCTACAGAGCCTTTCCCAGTCCTGGGCTTTACCAGGAAATGTAGAACATTAAAGCAGAAAAGCCAGAGAAGCCAGAGGGCAAAAGGAAAATTATCTGGGCCACCGTGCTCCACCAGGAGCGCTCCAGCTCCCTGAGTGCCCAGCGAGAGGCAAGAGGCAGAGCTGGCTTCTGCTTTACCAGGTCTGCGGGCACATGTGTGTGCTCGTGCTTCCACACCCTGCTCGTGATTAGGACGTGCTGATGCAAATGTCTTAAAGGGACTTTGGAAGACAGTTTCTGCATTCAGGAAGCGGGCCCTGCTGAGCGCGCAGCTGTCGGGCCCAGGTTCAAGGGGAGGGAAGGCGTTGCTTGTTGGACACAAGCGCGTGGGGCCGGTGTCCTCGGGCTGTGCCCACAGCTGTCATGTCCAGCCTTGTCAAGACTTTTAAAACTACAACTAGGGAGCCAACGAAGAAATAAAAGTGAACTCATCTGAAAGTCAGTCTGCTAACTCTCAAACCTCAGATCTTTTCCTCTGGAATTGAGAAAGCTTCTAAATTCGTGGTCTGTGACTGAATAAAAGTACAGTCTTGGCTAGGAGAACATTGTTGAAGGTTTCAAAATGAGAAAGAGCAGATTGTTGCATTGTACCTTCCTCCAGGATTACCTCCTCATTTTTATTAGAAAGTGTGTCGTGGGAAACAAACTTGCGCAGCATATCTCCTGTTTTTTAAAAACTTCTACAAAATTTCACTAATCGGATTTTGGGAAAGATCAAGCATCATCCAACCTCCGTTGTACACACTGAAACTTCTCTTGGGGTTTGCAGGGGTTTTCTTTGTCTTTTCTTCTCCAGTTTCTCTTTTGATTGACAGGGCCAAATGCCATGCTGCTTTTTTGTGTGTGTGTTTATAGAAATTGAGACATACTCCTTGATGAGCTCTACTCTCCCAATAAAACGGAGATAGATCTATTTTCTGCTGCTTGAGTCACGTAGCTCAGGTCAGGTGCAGAAATAGCCCAAATGGTCCTCACAATGGGGGTGACCCGTGGGGGATGAGGGGCAGCGTTCCCCCACCCCCATCCACTAGGGACTATTTGCTTTGATAATTAATGGAAGAGTCTTTCTCTGAACTTCTTTTGTTGTTGTTAAAAATTTACATTTTCACCTCTGCTCAAATATTTATCTTGGCCCTCTTCTTGTCCATTCTGCAGGACGACTGCATTGCCAAGTCCAGGGCCAGCATTCCCTCTGGGTTCCACGTGCTGGCTGTCCCTGGGCTGTCCCACCCCTGCAGGGAACTCACTGGTTCATAGGAGCAGCTGCCTTTCTCCCCGACCATGTCAGTTCTCTTCTTCCTGGTGTCCTCCCCATTGTGTCATGGTCAGGAAGTTCTTTCCTCCCTGCTCTTTGGCTTTCCCCTCCAGCACAGCTTTCCCTGAGGAAAGCCCCTCTCCTGGAAAAACACTCGAACCTCCTGATAGACTTCAGAAAAGAATTAAAGAGTCATGTTTTCCCGAGTGTCTACCTTGGGACATTAGTCCTGAGAAGTGCTTCTGCATAGAAGGGCTTTCTGGTCATTTTGGGGAAAGCCTCATAATCAAACTCATTTTTGGATGGTCAACCTTGTTAGTCAAGCTTAAAATAAGTGTGGGAGAAGTCCTTTGTTTTAAAAAGGATGAATCAAGTAACAACAACAAAAATAAATGGGGTTTAGCCTTGTTTACCCCAGAGTTTTCCAGGTGATTTGTACTAGCATGTTTCATGATAGCAGTGGCTTCTAGAAAAGGCTTCAGGCATTGCGGTCCTACAGCATCCCAGACACCTTCTCAGCCCAAGGAAGTCATAGCAATTTAGTGGAACTGTTTAATCAGGTTCCAGGGAGCTTCTTGTGATCTCGATTATGTTTAATCTTTTTCATCATTGTCCTAAAATAGATGGCACTTAGAAATCAAGTTGGATCATTAATCTTCCAGCCCCCTTATGCAGAGACCATCCTGCCTGTACACATGAGAAAAGGCAGTTGTTACACTGGACCAGATCTAAGCAGTGAGATTAGAAATAGACAAACTCGAAATATTGTAGACTAAGACCCGCTGAACCAAGAATAGCCTCTTGAGGAAAACAACACCCAAACGTGGTCCTCAGTTACATTCAAGTAAAGAAACTTGATTTTGCCAGTACACTCAGAAGTGATTAGTCTCAGAAAAACTGACTGCCATTAAGAAAGCACACACACAACACCTAAAGGGTTACGAGGATGTGGAGCAACAGGGACTCTCATTTATTACTGATGGGAAGGCAAAATAGTACAGCCACCTTGGAAGACAGTTTGGCAGTTTTGTAGAAAATTAAACAACCTCTTACATGTGATCCAGGAATCATGCTCCTAGATACTGACCCAAAGGAGTGGAAAACCTATATATCCACATAAAACCCTACATGCAGATGTTTATAATAGCTTTAATCATAATTGCCAAACCTTGGAAACAACTCAGATGTCCTTTAGTAAGTACATGGATACATCGTGGTAGGTCCAGACAATGGAATATAGAAGGCTAGAAAGAAATGAGCTATGGAGCTATAAAAAGACATGGAAGAAAGTTAAATGCATATTACTGAGTGAAAGAAGCCAGTTTGAATAGTCTGCATGTGGTATGATTCCAACTCTATGACATTCTGGAAAAAGCAAAAGTATGGAGACAGTAAAAAGTTGTGGTTGCCAGAGTTCAGGGTAGAAAGATGAACAGGCAGAGCACAGATAATTTTAGGACAGTGAAACTGTTCTGTGTGATACCGTAATGATGGGTACGGGTCATTATATGTTTGCCTAAATCCATAGAATTTATAACATCAAGAGTGAACCCTAAGGTAAACTTTGGCCTTGAGGTGATGATGATGTGTCAAAGTAGTTTCCTCATCATAAAAGTTTGGGGGGTGTGGATAATGGGGAAAGCTATGCTTGAGTGGGGGCAGGGAATAGACGGGAAATTTCTGTTATCTTCCTCTCAATTTTACTATGAACTTAAAACTGCTCTAAAAAATTGTCTTAATGATGGTGCCCCTGGATGGCTCAGTTGGTTAAGTGGCTGCCTTTGGCTCAGGTCATGATCCCAGGGTCCTGGGATGGAGCCCCACATCAGGCTCCCTGCTCAGTGGACATCCTGCTTCTCCCTCTCCCTCTGCCTGCCACTCTGCCTACTTGTGTTCTATGTATCTCTGTCAAATAAAAAAATAAAATCTTTTCAAAAATTGTCTTAATGAGAAAGAATGCAACTCAGGAAAAAAAAAATTCACACAAGATTCACTTATCAACCAGAATACTAATGATTTCTGTTTAGTAAAAACAGAAATGTGAAGGCTTGGCCCATGGTCACATTGGCGGGTCAATACACTCTTTCTCTATGGGAAAGATGCACAAAAGGCAGAAATTATAATCACAGCATAGCTTTGTGAGCAAGAAATCTGAGGAAGGGAATTTCTTTGGATAGAAATGTTCCATAGAAAGATAGACTTGATAAGTAGAAGGATAATTACATTGGCAGATCCAGACATACCTCTCCCCTGGAGATGCATTGAAATGTTCTTAGGAGAGACCCCCTTTTACTGCATTGGAAACCACATCTATCAGGAGAAAAGAAAGAAAGTTTCCAAATTAGACTCCAGGCCTGAATTCCAATACCCACACTCTAGTTGTCTGAGTTGTGCTTGATTCTTCTCTAGAACATCTGTACTTGACATGTCCAGGTAGTCTCCAAATTATTATCTTCTGCAGATGGTTGGTCCCCAAAACCAATCTCACTTTCCGAGATTATTTTTCTATCTGGGTTACCTTATTTCGTCCCATGTGTCCTGACTACTCTGTGGTCTACTCTGGTAGAGCAATCAGCAGAGACAGGAGAATGTATGGATAATGTTCCTTATAGATTTGATTATTCAGGAACTTCTCAGAACAAATAATTTTCCCCACAGTTTGTTATGCTTCTTGGGTTAATTCAGGGCAATTCACGTCAACAACTGTAACAAAAATTTGCTTACCATGCCTTGTGGACTGCATGTTTATATCCCCAGAAAATTCATATGTTGAAACCCTAAATCCAGTGGGATGTTGTTAAGAGGTGGATCTTTTGGAAAATAATTATATCATAAAGGCAGAGCGCCCATAGTGGGGTTAGTGTCCTCATAATAAGAAGAAAGCTGTGAGGAGTCAAGATGGCGGAGAAGTAGCAGGCTGAGACTACTTCAGCTAGCAGGAGATCAGCTAGATAGCTTATCTAAAGATTGCAAACACCTGCAAATCCATCGGCAGATCGAAGAGAAGAAGAACAGCAATTCTGGGGAAACAGAAAATCAACCACTTTCTGAAAGGTAGGACTGGCAGAGAAGTGAATCCAAAGCGACGGTAAGATAGACCCCAGGGGAAGGGGCCGGCTCCCGGCAAACGGCGGAGCAACGGAGCACAAAATCAGGACTTTTAAAAGTCTGTACTGCTGAGGGACATCGCTCGAGAGGCTAAACCGGGGCGAAGCCCACGCGGGGTCAGCATGGCCTCAGGTCCTGCAAGGTCACAGAAGGATCGGGGGTGTCTGAGTGTCGCAGAGCTTGAGGGTACTGGAATGGGAAAGCTGGCTACAGAGACAGAGCCGACAGTAAGATCGCAGCTCGCAGCTTGGGGTTGCCTTGAACCGGTCGCAGGCTCGGTGAGCTCGGAGCGTGGCCGGAGGTCAGGCAGACGGGAGTAACTGGGCGCTGTTCTCTGAGGGTGCACTGAGGAGTGGGATACCGGGCTCTCGGCTCCTCCGGGCCGGAGACCAGGAGGCCACCATTTGTATTCCCGTCCTCCAGAACTCTACGGAAAGCGCTCAGGGAACAAAAACTTCTGAAAGCAAACCCGAGCGGATTACTCAGTCCGGCCCCTGGTAAGGGCGGTGCAATTCCGCCTGGGGCAAAGACACTTGAGAATCACTACACCAGGCCCCTCCCCCAGAAGAGGTAATAATCCAGCCAAGACCAAGTTCACCTACCAAGGAGTGCAGTTTCAATACCAAGGAGAGCAGCAGAATTCCAGAGGAGGAGAAAGCAAAGCACGAACTCATGGATTTCTCCCTGTGATTTTTTTTAGTCTTGCAGTTAATTTAATTTTTTTCTTTTTCATTTTTTTTTCGCTTCCTCTGCTAAAATTTTTTTTAACTTTTACCCTTTTCTTTTTTAACGTTTTTTAACTAGTTTATTTAATATATATATTTTTTCTTTTTTTATATTTTTCGTTATTCGTTTTCTTTTTTTTAAATTCTTTTCTTTTCTTTTCTTTTCTTTTTTTTCTTTCTTTCTTTTTGAACCTCTTTTTATCCCCTTTCTCCCCCCTCACGATTTGGGATCTCTTCTGATTTGGTTAAAGCATATTTTCCTGGGGTTGTTGCCACCCTTTGAGTATTTTACTTGCTCCTTCATATACTCTTATCTGGACAAAATGACAAGGCGGAAAAATTCACCACAAAAAAAAGAACAAGAGGCAGTACTGAAGGCTAGGGACCTAATCAATACAGACATTGGTAATATGTCAGATCTAGAGTTCAGAATGACAATTCTCAAGGTTCTAGCCGGGCTCGAAAAAGGCATGGAAGATATTAGAGAAACCCTCTCGGGAGATACAAAAGCCCTTTCTGGAGAAATAAAAGAACTAAAATCTAACCAAGTTGAAATAAAAAAAGCTACTAATGAGGTGCAATCAAAAATGGAGGCTCTCACTGCTAGGATAAATAGGGCAGAAGAAAGAATTAGCGATATAGAAGACCAAATGACAGAGAATAAAGAAGCTGAGCAAAAGAGGGACAAACAGCTACTGGACCACGAGGGGAGAATTCAAGAGATAAGTGACACCATAAGACGAAACAACATTAGAATAATTGGGATTCCAGAAGAAGAAGAAAGAGAGAGGGAGGAGAAGGTATACTGGAGAGAATTATTGGGGAGAATTTCCCCAATATGGCAAAGGGAACGTGTCGTTCTCGACCCGCAAGAACGACCCGCAGACGAGGTTGAGTGGCAAACTTCTTTATTGTCAGTCTTCTACATATCTTGATCCGGGAACGCCGCTCCTCAAATTAAGCCCCTTATTATAGTATCAGTAGTTATAAATGCCCAATCACCATATCACGCGATTCACCTAAACACCAATCAGAAGGATTACTAGTGACCTTATCCATGAGCATGTGAGATGCTCGTGAGCACCTACGTGACTCCATAGGTTTCTATTGTTCTACAGATCTTGTGCCCTTCCCAAAACTATAAGTTAATCCTATACCTTCCTTGTGACTCCAGACATTGAACGTGCGTCGTACATGAGCGCACCCATTATCTTTGGGTTAAACATTCACAGCCCCTCCTCCTCAGGCATATCCATCTACGTGACTCCCAGCTCCTGCTGCATGGCTCCCCACAGGAACGAGCATCAAAATTCAGGAGGTTCAGAGAATGCCCCTCAAAATCAATAAGAATAGGCCCACACCCCGTCACCTAATAGTAAAATTTTCAAGTCTTAGTAACAAAGAGAAAATCCTGAAAGCAGCCCGGGAAAAGAAGTCTGTAACATACAATGGTAAAAATATTAGATTGGCAGCTGACTTATCCACAGAGACCTGGCAGGCCAGAAAGAGCTGGCATGATATTTTCAGAGCACTAAACGAGAAAAACATGCAGCCAAGAATACTATATCCAGCTAGGCTATCATTGAAAATAGGAGAGATTAAAAGCTTCCAGGACAAACAAAAACTGAAAGAATTTGCAAACACCAAACCAGCTCTACAGGAAATATTGAAAGGGGTCCTCTAAGCAAAGAGAGAGCCTACAAGTGGTAGATCAGAAAGGAACAGAGACAATATACAGTAACAGTCACCTTACAGGCAATACAGTGGCACTAAATTCATATCTTTCAATAGTTGCCCTGAATGTTAATGGGCTAAATGCCCCAATCAAAAGACACAGGGTATCAGAATGGATAAAGAAACAAAACCCATCTATATGTTGCCTCCAATAAACTCATTTTAAGCCCGAAGACACCTCCAGATTTAAAGTGAGGGGGTGAAAAAGAATTTACCATGCTAACGGACATCAGAAGAAAGCAGGAGTGGCAATCCTTATATCAGATCAATAAGATTTTAAGCCAAAGACTATAATAAGAGATGAGGAAGGACACTATATCATACTCAAAGGGTCTGTCCAACAAGAAGATCTAACAATTTAAAATATCTATGTCCCCAACGTGGGAGCAGCCAACTATATAAACCAATTAATAACAAAATCAAAGAAACACATCAACAATAATACAATAATAGTAGGGGACTTTAACACTCCCCTCACTGAAATGGACAGATCATCCAGCAAAAGATCAACAAGGAAATAAAAACCTTAAACGACACAGTGGACCAGATGGACATCACAGATATATTCAGAACATTTCATCCCAAAGCAACAGAATACACATTCTTCTCTAGTGCACATGGAACATTCTCCAGAATAGATCACATCCTCGGTCCTAAATCTGGACTCAACCGGTATCAAAAGATTGGGATCATTTCCTGCATATTTTCAGACCACAATGCTCTGAAGCTAGAACTCAACCACAAGAGGAAGTTTGGAAAGAACCCAAATACATGGAGACTAAACAGCATCCTTCTAAAGAATGAATGGGTCAACCGGGAAATTAAAGAAGAATTGAAAAAAATCATGGAAACAAATGATAATGAAAATACAACGGTTCAAAATCTGTGGGACACAACAAAGGCAGTCCTGAGATGAAAATATATAGCGGTACAAGCCTTTCTCAAGAAACAAGAAAGGTCTCAGGTACACAACCTAACCCTACACCTAAAGGAGCTGGAGAAAGAACAAGAAAGAAACCCTAAGCCCAGCTGGAGAAGAGAAATCATAAAGATCAGAGCAGAAATCAATGAAATAGAAACCAAAAAAACAATAGAAAAAATCAACAAAACTAGGAGCTGGGTCTTTGAAAGAATTAATAAGATTGATAAACTCCTGACCAGACTTATCAAAAAGAAAAGAGAAAGGACCCAAATAAATAAAATCATGAATGAAAGAGGAGAGATCACAACTAACACCAAAGAAATACAAACTATTATAAGAACATACTATGAGCAACTCTATGCCAACAAAATTCAGAATCTGGAAGAAATGGATGCATTCCTAGAAACATATAAACTACCACAACTGAACCAGGAAGAAATAGAAAGCCTGAACAGACCCATAACCAGTAAGGAGATTGAAACAGTCATCAAAAATCACCAAACAAACAAAAGCCTAGGGCCAGACGGCTTCCCGGGGGGTTTCTACCAAACATTTAAAGAAGAACTAATTCCTATTCTCCTGAAACTGTTCCAAAAAATAGAAATGGAAGGAAAACTTCCAAACTCATTTTATGACGCCAGCATCACCTTGATCCCAAAACCAGACAAGGATCCCATCAAAAAAGAGAGCTATAGACCAATATCCTTGATGAACACAGATGCAAAAATTCTCACCAAAATACTAGCCAATAAGATTCAACAGTACATTAAAAGGATTATTCACCACGACCTAGTGGGATTTATTCCAGGGTTGCAAGGTTGGTTCAACATCCGCAAATCAGTCAATGTGATACAACACATCAATAAAAGGAAGAACAAGAATCATATGATACTCTCAATAGATGCTGAAAAAGCATTTGACAAAGTACTGCATCCCTTCCTGATCAAAACTCTTCAAAGTGTAGGGATAGAGGGTACATATCAATATCATCAAAGCCATCTATGAAAAACCCACTGCAAATATCATTCTCAATGGAGAAAAACTGAAAGCTTTTCCGCTAAGGTCAGGAACACGGCAGGGATGTCCATTATCACCACTGCTATTCAGCATAGTACTAGAAGGCCTAGCCTCAGGAGTCAGACAGCAAAAGGAAATTAAAGGCATCCAAATCGGCAAAGAAGAAGTCAAATTATCACTCTTCGCAGATGATGTGATACTATATGTGGAAAACCTAAAAGACTCCACTCCAAAACTGCTAGAACTTGTACAGGAATTCAGTAAAGTGTCAGGATATAAAATCAATGCACAGAAATCAGTTGCATTTCTCTACACCAACAACAAGACAGAAGAAAGAGAAATTAAGGAGTCAATCCCATTTACAATTGCACCCAAAACCATAAGATACCTAGGAATAAACCTAACCAAAGAGGCACAGAATCTATACTTAGAAAACTATAAAGTGCTCTTGAAAGAAATTGAGGAAGACACAAAGAAATGGAAAAATGTTCCATGCTCCTGGATTGGAAGAATAAATATTGTGAAAATGTCTATGCTACCTAAAGCAATCTACACATTTAATGCAATTCCTATCAAAGTACCATCCATCTTTTTCAAAGAAATGGAACAAATAATCCTAAAATGTATATGGAACCAGAAAAGACCTCGAATAGCCAAAGGGATATTGAAAAAGAAAGCCAAAGTTGGTGGCATCACAATTCCGGACTTCAAGCTCTATTACAAAGCTGTCATCATCAAGACAGCATGGTAACGCGGCACAAAAACAGACACATAGATCAATGGAACAGAATAGAGAGCCCAGAAATAGACCCTCAACTCTATGGTCAACTAATCTTCGACAAAGCAGGAAAGAATGTCCAATGGAAAAAAGTCAGCCTCTTCAATAAATGGCGTTGGGAAAATTGGACAGCCACATGCGAAAAATGAAATTGGACCATTTCCTTACACCAAACACGAAAATAGACTCAACATGGATGACGGACCTCAATGTGCGAAAGGAATCCATCAAAATCCTTGAGGAGAACACAGGCAGCAACCCCTTCGACTTCAGCTGCAGCAACATCTTCCTAGGAACATTGCCAAAGGCAAGGGAAGCAAGGGCAAAAATGAACTATTGGGATTTCATCAAGATCAAAAGCTTTTGCACTGCAAAGGAAACAGTTAATAAAATCAAAAGACAACTGACAGAATGGGAGAAGATATTTGCAAACGACATATCAGATAAAGGACTAGTGTCCAAAATCTATAAGAACTTAGCAAACTCAACACCCAAAGAACAAATAATCCAATCAAGAAATGGGCAGAGGACATGAACAGACATTTCTGCAAAGAAGACATCCAGATGGCCAACAGACACATGAAAAAGTGCTCCATATCACTCGGCATCAGGGAAATACAAATCAAAACCACAATGAGATGTCACCTCACACCAGTCAGAATGGCTAAAATCAACAAGTCAGGAAATGTCAGATGCTGGCGAGGATGCAGAGAAAGGGGAACCCTCCTACACTGCTGGTGGGAATGCAAGCTGGTGCAACCACTCTGGAAAACAGCATGGAGGGTTCCTCAAAATGTTGAAAATAGAACTGCCCTATGACCCAGCAATTGCACTACTGGGTATTTACCCTAAAGATACAAACGTAGTGATCCAAAGGGGCACGTGCACCCGAATGTTTATAGCAGCAATGTCCACAATAGCCAACTATGGAAAGACCTAGATGTCCATCAACAGATGAATGGATCAAGAAGATGTGGTATATATACACAATGGAATACTATGAAGCCATCAAAAGAAATGAAATCTTGCCATTTGCGACAACGTGGATGGAACTAGAGTGTATCAAGAAGATGTGGTATATATACACAATGGAATACTATGCAGCCATCAAAAGAAATGAAATCTTGCCATTTGCGACAACGTGGATGGAACTAGAGTGTATCATGCTTAGCGAAATAAGTCAAGCGGAGAAAGACAACTATCATATGATCTCCCTGATATGAGGAAGTGGTGATGCAACATGGGGGCTTAAGTGGGTAGGAGAAGAATCAATGAAACAAGATGGGATTGGGAGGGAGACAAACCATAAGTGACTCTCAATCTCACAAAACAAACTGACGGTTGCTGGGGGAGGGGGGTTGGGAGAAGGGGGATGGGGTTATGGACATTGGGGAGGGTATGTGCTTGGTGAGTGCTGTGAAGTGTGTAAACCTGGCGATTCACAGACCTGTACCCTGGGGATAAAAATATATGTTTATAAAAAATAAAAAATTTTTAAAAATAAATTAATTAATTTTTTAAAAAAAAGAAGAAGAGAGCTAGGGACACCTGGGTGGCTCAGTGCATTAAGCCTCTGCTTTGGCTCAGGTCATGTGCTCAGGGTCCTGGGATCTAGCCCTGCATGGGGCTCTCTGCTCAGTGGGGAGCCTGCTTCCCCCTCTCTCTTCCTCCCTCTTTGCCTACTTGTGATCTCTCTCTGTCTGTCAAATAAATGAATAAAATATTTTTTAAAGATATTTTTTATTTTTAAAATTTTTAAAAAGAGTTTATTACCTCTGGAACGGTATAAAATAATTTTTTTATTGTTTAAGCCACCCAGTCAATGTTATTCTGTTATAGCAGCCCAAACTAAGATGCCAAGCTTCTATTATGTCCAAATAGCACTGGGGAGCAACTGGAAACAGAAAGTCAGGAATTCTGACCCACGTTCCAAGATTCTGCTCACATACTGACCTTAGCAAATAGTCGTCAAAACATCTCTGAGTGTGCACAAATTCTACTGATAGTGAGCAATTGAAAATACTTCCTCCTATCTGTATTGTTCTATTTCTCTGTCACCTTTACTATTTCAGTCTTGTTTTGTTTCTCTCTCATTACCAGACCTGGATGATTCAAACTTTTATCATTAAGTTCTATAACCACTCTGTCTAAAGTGGTGGTCCATCACTCCCCAGCCCTATTTTGCTTTTTGAAGCACTCATTAGCAAAGATTATTTCACCTATTTGTTAGTTGGTAGTCTCTGTCTTCCCCGTTTAGAAAAAGTAAGCTTCATGAAGGTAAAGACACTCATTGTCTCTTATTTATGGTGTTACTCTTGGGTCCCAAGAGCTTTAGGACACAGTAGGCACTCAATCAATAAACTCTACAGGAAAGTGTCAGTGAGTCAGTGAGACTTGTAACCACCGCACCTAAGAGCTTCAGTCAGAACCTGATTAACTACCAAAACAGGGAGTGCACATTCAGTGACTCCCACAAGACAACATATCAAGCAAGTGGTAATAGTGGTTGCTCTCTGCTCTGTCAAACAAGACACTCTCAAAGTCCCTGTTCTTTGGGCTGGGGGAGCCAAATCAGCCATGGAACTGCAGGACTGGCAGAAACAGGTGGTCCCTGATTTACATGGAGCTGAGTGAGAGGATAAATGGGAACTTGCCTTTGTTTTGCTCAAAGGCAGAAATGCTTTAATAGGAAAGAGAGAGGGGAGAATGAATTAAAGATAAGAAATATGGGGTGCCTGGGTGGCTCAGTGGGTTAAAGCCTCTGCCTTGGGCTCGGGTCATAATCCCAGGGTCCTTGGATAGAATCCTGAGTTAGGCTTTCTGCTCAGCAGGGAGTCTACTTCCCAACCCCCCACCCTGCTCTCTCTGCCTGCCTCTCTGCCTACTTGTGATCTTTGTCTGTCAAATAAATAAATAAAATCTTAAAAAAAAAAAGATAAGGAATACTATAGAAAGAGTATTGTCAGGAATGGAATAAAGAATTATGAAATTATCACTGAAGGGAGCCTTCAAGGACAGCACAGTCAACTCTCCACCTTTGCTTTCCTCTACCACCACCCTGATCCACCACTCTGGCCATCTTTTCTTAGTACAATTTTGCCCCATGATGGGAAGTTTAATAATCAGTGTTATTAAGAGCAGCTGTTATTTATTGAGCACCTGCTCTGGTCCTACTGGGCTCACAGGAATTCTGTGCAGAGAGTGCACTGCATTTTGCAGGGACCATGACATGAATAGTGGCTCCTGAACATGTGCAATACAATGCCTCTGATGGCGGATCACTAGTGTCCCCCACAGGGGTAGGCACATGGTAACCAGTGGCAAAGATGGGAGTTAAACCCCAAAGTTCCTCGTTAAACTGATCTGATCCCTTGACTTCCTTCTCCTCGTAACTTTCACCTAATCACCCTGACTTCACCCTCTGAGATCCTCCAAAATACCATTAACCCTTGCATTTCCCATGCCCAGCTCCTACCTCCACACACATACCTCACTCATTGATTCTTGAGTTCCTCCAAACATAAATTGGTCAAACCACTTCCCACTTAAAATTCTTCAGTGGCTGATCACTGGTCTTGAACCCAAGGCCAGATTCCTCCCGTGGTTGTTCCTAAGGCCTGTGTGACTTCCCCTGCCTCTCTCTCCATTCCCAGCCTGAGCCACTCTCTTGTCACCTGCTTCCCTGAAACCACACTGTCCTCTTCTATGATCCCAAATACACCAAGCTCCTTGCCACTCAGAGTTTTCACTCTTGGGCCTTTCTGTAGCATTCTCTTTCCCTCTCTCCTTACTTGCTCATTCCTTCTCTGTTTTTAGGTCTCCCATTAATATCACATCCTCAAAGGATTCTTTTCTAACCATAATAGCTAAATATTCCAAAAACATTTTCTTTCTCCTGTGGCTTTTTCTATCTCATTTTCATGCTTATTTCCTTCCCAGGATTTTAAAGTTCACATTAAAATAATAATCATAAATCTGCATTTTTTAAATCATTTTATCATTCTGCTCTACCTGAATGTCAACTCAAGAAGACAGAGACTGTCTTCTTGTACACCACCGAATCTCCACTTCACTCACAAAAAACATTCCATGAATATTTGTTGAATGAGTGAATGAATGAATGAATGAATGCTAATAAGTTGACTCTTGATGGGCCCCTAGAAAGCTGTGGGATGGGGCTGGTTGCCAGAAAACCACCCGTATAATTAGAGGATTAGGACCTTTGGCCCCACTCCTGACGTCTGGGAGTGAAGTTAGAGATTAAGTTATCCTCAGTGGGTCCATTCTTCTACCAGATGAAATGGGCTCAGTTCTTTCAAGTATTCCCCCTATGGGGGAAGTATTCCTGCCGTGGTACTTCCAGGGCGGAGTAATTTTTCTACGTTGTCCTTAAAGCACAACTCTCCGAGTGTGATTGAACTTGAGCAGAATACAGTAGGGTTGTCTTCTTCCCTCTCTGTCCATGCTGGGGCCTAAGAATTAGCTTTTGTTAGGGGAGGTAGTTGAATGAGTGAAAAGACTGCCCTGTCTATACAGTAACCTCAGTTTTGTCTAGACTCCTGCTCAGTGGTACACTAGTTAATAGTTATTTACTTTTCACTAGTTAATATTTAATAACCAGTTGTCTTCATTCCCTGCCAGCTAAATCCATAAACTATAGTGTTTACCATTTCAGTGGTGTGGATACTCCCACCGTGGCTGATTTCAGGCTACAGAATGATGTCTCTGGACAAGGATTTGGGGAGAGCTGCTAACTGTCCTAGAGCTGGCTCCTGTATACACCACTGCCCCTCCCCACATGCCTCCACTCCCGCACAGACCCACGAGCTCCCATGTTACTCAGAAACATCACCCAAGAGAACCCACACATCGGTCGAGCGCAAACACTCCGAGTTTCTCCATAAAAACAGAGTTCTATAAAAATCAAGCATAAAGGGAATCAGAAGGGAAAGAAGGAACGTATTAAATCTCTTTCAGGTCTACTGCTTGTGTCTCATTAGGCCTTTGGTCACATGGACACATGCCTATTTTCGTGGATTCCCTAAAACATGTCAACTTATTAAAAATTCTTTGTTTTCTTTTTCTAACCTAAACCAGTGGGCAAGAAAGAAGTGGTTCTTTTGTTGTTGTTTTGATTTATTTTATTCACTACATTCATTTCTTTTTTTACCCCCAAAGTCTCCCAACAGGTGGGATTACTTAAAAAGACATAATTTAGCATCAAGCTCTTCAGTGAGTATGCCGTGTCCCAACACATGGGCTGTGATGTCATTTGAATGCTAAGTTGTACATTTCTTTTCTTCTTCTTTTTCTTTCTTTCTTTTTTCAATTTTTTTGAAAGCGTGCTTCAGAACTATAATTCATTTATCATATTTTTTATTTGGGTCAGTGGGAAAAGACTGGAAATTTGTTATTTTGGCAAGGTTTCAGTTATGCCTGAAAAAGGAACACAGACTTAACATGTTATATAATCACTCTTAAACCACCTCTGGGAAGTTCTCCAAGCCCTGTGTGTCAGTCTCCATTGTGCATGTCTGGACATAACCTCTACAAGAATTTCCATTTTGTGAAGCAGGGTGGGGAAATGCTGTGAGACAGAACTGAGTTTAATTGTGAGTTTGACTTGTTATGGGAGAAGTAAAGGAAGAAGAGTTTTTCTTATCCTGAAGCCCACCACATGAATCCTTAGGCCATGCTGGGCCTCAGACTATCTTCTAGACCACTGGACTCCATGTTGTAAAATAATTTTCCTTCAGAATCTCATTGTGTCTATGGGTGATTTTTCCATTTTGTGTGGTAAACTTTTCATTTAAGTGTAACGTGCTTATGGAAAAGTGCACAAATCATAGACATAGAGCTCAATAAATTTTCAGTGAATAGACTCGTCTAACCTCTTCCCAGGGCAAAAAAGAACATTACTAGAAGTTCTCATGCACTCCCCCAGGCACTATCTTCCCACTCTCCCCCAAATGTGACCACTCACACTTCTGTGGAAAAGTCTTCCTTTTACTTCTCTGATTCTAAGTCAAAGTTTTAATTCTTTCCCCATAAATGTCTTAAAAAACTCAAAGTTTTTCATGTTTTTAAACTAGATATTGAGAAGTTGGGGAGCATGTTTGGGGGCATCACTGGTGTGGATGTTGATATCTAGTAGAGGTCAGGACCAGCCCTAGGGCATGCCAGAGACTGAACATAGATTTTTTGCAAGACCCCTGTCTATACACACAATTTAACTAGGAAGTATACTATGAGATTCATAGAGCCATGTGAGAGATAGTGATTTCTCATCAAGATTTATAATAAGGGTTACAGGACAAGTCCTTAAGTGTTTGTTTATTGTCCAATAGATGCAGTTAGAGAGTTAGTACCACACCGGCGCTATTTATTCTTCCATGGGTCCAAGAAATCTCTGTTCTTGTCCTTTATTGTCGAATGCCTTGTTTCTGGCTAATTTTACGTCTCCTACCAGAAGAAAAGATAATAATGCTGACATTACTTACAAACTGTCAAGGCTCTTCTGGACCATGAAACAATACAACTCTTCTTGACTGTTTCTAATTCTGTTTATTTAATTTTGGCTGCGTTATTCCTTGTGATGCTGCGTGGTTTACCATGCCGTCCTTAAATACTGGCTTCCAATGACATTCTCCATGTTATCGTACTTTGTCAAAATGCCTAAGAATGCAAATTTTACCCAAAGTGTGCAGGAATTTTTGAATAAATATTCATTTTTTGGTCATGCTGAATTTGCCTTTAGGAATTTACAATATTCACATAGAACAATACATCTTCCAATCATGCTTTCTTGAACTATGTAAGGCCGCATTGATCACATCTGTAGAAAGTGACATCTATAAGTGACATCTATCATGGTGACCGAACTTCTATACATGTCCCTGAGCAGGGAGAATGGGTGAAGTGACCTTGAACAGAGAAAAAATAACGGTTCCATTCTCAGGGTCATGTCTGTGCCTCACCTTGTACGGTTTAAGATGGACCTGAAGGGTAATAATGTCACCACATCAATAGGAGGCAAGAGAAGACATTGATCAGAACAATCTGTTGGCTTTGCTCTGCAAGGATCTTAAAAGTCCTTTGATGAGATAAATGTTGTCACCTCTGGAGGAGTGTCCAACCTGCAGGGTGTATAGATTGTCCTAGGTACCAGCAGTACACAAAGTAGAGGATGCTTGCCACTACCCGCACTGACTTCAGGTGCCGTAGATCAGAGGCACTACCACAGTTGGAAGATGGGCAAGAACCAATGCACAGGCTCAAACATCCAGCTCAATCCCAAGAACTCATTGCTGCTCACCCAAGAGCCTGAGGTCCTAAACTTTTCTTTTGTCTGACATGAGTGAGAATCATCTAAAATCAGTGTGTCAATACCACTCTTCTGAACCAGTTGAGCATGATTCCATGACTCAATACCAGATTAGCTGCAGAGTCCTATAATGGTGCATAGATGTGATCCCAGAGTTCCTTGGGGTCCCTGGTCAATTCCAAGAGTAAGGTAGAGGATCAAAGAATGCCTAAAGAGAAGCATGGGGTACATGAGTGTCCAGGCCCGAGTGTGGGTCTTTCTGAAGGGATCTGCAGGCCCTGGGTGGTTCCAGGCACCACGGCAAGACTTAGAAATTTTCAAAGAACGCACTTCAAAGTGTGGGGGCTCCTGAGGCTTGTGGCCTGGGAAAGGGGCCTGGATTTCACAGGTATAAGGAAGGTACTGATTTTGATAAGATTACTAAGATAAAGCTTTCTGTGTCAGGTTTCTTGATCCCAAGGTCTCCCCTATACCCCCTATTTCCTGAAAGATCTGTTCTTGTAGCAAGAGAGAGAAAAAAAGGCATGCTTATGTTTTGTTTTGTTTTGTTTTGTCTTGTTTTTTTTTTCAGTGAGGAAGTATGACACCACAGAAATTGTTTATGTCTTACGGTCAGTCTTGGCGACTCACTAGATCCATATCTTTAAGTATGATATTAACCACCATTTGACTTGGTTTATCTCGAAAATGGGCATAAAATAATACACAATAAAACTCACAAGGTGTTGCCAGAATTAATATGAGATAATGTGAGTAAAAAATATTTCGCAAGCTATAAAGCATTATCCAAATATATAATGTGGTTTTTAAAAAATGTTTGTATGTATACTAATTGTCCAGTCAAGATCTTTCAATTCACTCTCTTCTGAATCATAATTTAGAATTTATACTGATTATATGATTTGAAATCTATGTCCTGAGTCCAGTAAAGGATACACTGGTCCCTTTTTTTGTTCCCTTTCTTTCTTCTTGATAGTTCCTTGGCTTTGAGTCCTTGATTCTGGCCTGCTCCAAGCACTAACCTATGTGTTATGCTTGCACTGAAGTAGAATAAACATAATATCCTACCTATTTTTCTAACCAAAATGTATTATCAAACCTATCAGTCTTGATAATAAGGGATATGTACTTGCTCGACCCAGGTAGCTAAAAAGAAGTGAATGAGCGAGGGCACCATGGGCACAGCCTTGACTGGCCCTGAGCCTCTGGCACCAAGTGAGAAGGAGGAGCCTGGGGAGCAGAGTTTTTAAGTAAGGTGTGGGAGGCAGCCTTTAAAATGACCTCCAAGAATCCCCACTGCCCTCGTCTACCTCCTTCCCCCTAAGGTGGGCTGGCCTACTGCCTTGCTCCTAATGAAGAGTACATAAACAGAAACAGCTTTCCACTTCCAGGATTAGACTCTAGGAAGAGTCTCATCTTCCAATGGATTCTCTTCCTTTTTGGTTCTAATGAAGCAAGCAGTCATGGTGGAGAGGGCCATGTGGCAAGGAGTTGAGGACAACCTGTAAGTCAACAAACCTGTAAGAAACTGAATCCTACTGACAACCATGTTCTACGGGAAGGGGACTTTTCCTTAGCTAAATCTGATGGGATCCTACTCCGGAAGGACATACTGACTATAGCCATGTGGGGAACCCTCAAGGAAGAGATCCCGCTACGTGAGTCTGTAAGAATCTGAGAGAGAGTAAATGTGTGCTATTTCAAGGTGCTAATTTTGTAGCAATTTGTTATGTTGCAATAGATAACTAATACATTAAAAAAACTTCTAAGCATTATTAAATGTAATGAGTAAATGTAACTCTAACGAAGACAGTCCCCTACTGGAGAAGATCAAATATTTATTAGCTTTCAAACAGTCTAGTTTAATTCTGTTACAATGAATACTGCCACAAACACACTTACAAAATTATCCAAGTTTCATTTTTTAAATATTTCTAAGTGCCTGGAAGAATATTTCTTTGTCAAATGAATCAGCACAGCTGACATGAACTTACTGTGTCTACCTTCAGAACTAATTCCCCTGTTCGCTCAGCTCTACTGTTTCCGTCAGAGAAAATATTCTTTTGTCTTCACCTGGAGTCTACTCATCTGTTCATTTTACAGTTGAAATGAACTGGGATTCCCCAGATGGAGTGACACACCTGAAGCCACAGGCTCATGAAGGCAGGGGCAGTGCACAATGAATTCCAGCTTTTGCTGTGACTGCCTCTTCTTCAGGAAACACTGGTGATTCCCTGTGACCATGTCTGGTACCTCTGCGTCTTTCCCGGTTGTGCTGTGCCACTTCACACCTCCGTACTGCTGGAGCCTTCCAGCCGGTCCTCTGCATTCCTTCCAGTTCTTTCTGCATACCGTGTGAAGATGGATCTTCCTACAACTTCACTTTCATCCCGCCCCTCCCTTGACCAAGAATCACTAAACGACAACTATAGTTTTCTAAATCAGATTCAAACTCCTCTGCCTCATTGTCAGATCCTCCAGAAACCAGCCCCAGCTTACACACACACACCTATCTCTATTCCCTGCTCTGCCCAGCACACCCGCCGTGGCACCATCGCCCATGCCTGCCTTGTGCCCTGCTGTGATATATTTTTCCCCACTTGCCTTTTTAAACGTTAGGTTAGTCTCTCCTCTCCCCTAATGCCTTTCCTTCTTCCCGTTATGAGTCTTTAAAGAACAGGTTTAAAGAACAACTTTAGCTCCATTTTTTTCCCTCAATGCTTTCCATTACCTAACATACAATATACTTCCCCTGTTTATCCTGTTTATTGTCTTTCCTCTCCCTGTGGAATATAAGCTCCATGAAGACAGGGAAATTTTTACTATTTTATTCACTGCTATCATCCCGGGGTCTAGAATAATGTCTGGCACAGAGGAACCACTCAATACATATTTGAATTAACAAATGAAATTGTACTTGTTCTATGAAGTTCTCCCTCACACTTCTTTTAATTTGCAGACACCTAAACATTCTGTTTCTTTAGCACCCAGTCAGGCTTTAATTGTCTTAAGAGTTCTGTTTTGTTTCTCTGAACTATAGACTTATTTGTGTATGTTTGCTTGTATATGCCCAACCTCCTTTTCTCCCCTCTTGTTCTAGAAATAGACTTGCCACCCCATTTCACCTAACCCCACAGAGGTGGATCCTAGGTTGGGTCCTTCCTCTGGCCACAGACAATGGTCAACGGATGGGTATAAGACCTAGGTACGACTTCATTATTGAGGTTCCTATAGCTTTTCCTTCGGTTCTACAGTCTACCCTTCTAATAAATCCCTCTTTGTGCTTAAGTTGGTTTGAGTTAATTTTCTGTCATGTGCAACTTGTAGTCTGTGTCTTGTATTTTCCTTATATTTTTTGACTTGCAAGCCAATACATGTATTTGGTTGTATACAAACTTCTATATTTTAAATGACTGCTAGTTCAGGACAATGTATTCCCCCCACTTGTTACACAAGTGGTGAGTTACTACAGTGAAAAAGTATATCAATTACCTGATTATGTGATCCAGCTTGATCTATATACCAAACAGAAGAGAACAGCAATGGCAATAATGATGGGGGGGGGGGATAAATGCTCAAGGCAACATTTAAGTGTACTGTATACTATACTTCTTATGGTTCCATTTTCCAGATGGAAGAACCTGAACTCAAAGCAAATATAAGGTCTGGTTTTACAGGTGCTTGTTGCAGCCTTCTGAGCTTGTTTCTTTCTTTCTTCCTTCCTTCCTGAGTGTGCATGAGCAGGGGAGGAGCAGAGGGCAGGGGAGACGGGGAATCTCAAGCAGACTCCCAACTGCACATGAAACCTGACGTTGGGCTTCATCCCAGGACCCTGAGATCATGACTTGAGCCAAAAGCAAGAGTGGGCCACCCAACCCACTGAGCCACCCAGGTGCCCTGTAGCTTTCTGATTTCTTTAGTGGTGATGGACCTGGGTGAATTCTCGTTCAGTTTTTAATAGCTAGGCTAAGTTATTTGCCACCAATATTCTCATTTTTATCATTAGTATAAATGAAGATGATAGCCACTTATTTCTTGGGATTGTTTGAGGGTTTTTTCTTTCTTTCTTTTTTTTTTTTTAGGTAATATATGCAACTGATATAGCATAGTTTCGTGAGGAAACAGAACTTGAGACAAAAGCTTACATGCTAACACTTTTATGGGGAATGTGATCTCAGGGAAGCATGTATGAAGGTTAAAGGACAGAAAGGCAAGGAAGGAAGGAAATAAACCTGCCATATTTTGCTAATTCTCATGGTTCTGCTTCCAAATATTCTGCAACTCCTGGTATGGTCTATCTGGATGGAGAGAAAAGAAATCACATGCTGGTTCCTACTCCCACTGGTCAAAGTTGGGTAACAGAGTGTCTGTTCCTTGTACTTCCAGGGTGTATGACCTACCCTGTCTGACAACTGATACAGGAGATCTCAAAGTCCTCCTGATACAGGAGCCACAGAAAGTCCTTGGGATTCCTACTTGTGCGTCCTCACTCTGCAGACTGATGGGGCAACCAAGTGAGCTATTGAAAAAGCATGGACACCAAGAAGGCTCACAGAATCTCCCATCTCAGTGGCAACAAGAAGGCTCAGAACAGGAAACAGAGAGACTCATACAGCATGAGCAGAACCATGACAACACAATCCCACCAAAAAGGCAACAACAAGCCCCCCTCCTACCAACATCAAAATGTCTCCTCCAATCCATGAGAATGTGGCTGGTGCCAGACCTTCTGGGTTTTGAATGGAAAGCCATGGTAGACACCTCTGGGGAGACTCCCAAGCGGATCCCAGAATAGTGGCTATGCCCAGTGTGGTGGCTGGTGCTGGAAGACGTTCCATAATGTTGGTATTCTTCCTTGCTTGGGAATCTCAAAGCTCAGACACATGCTGGAATGTCCGTAGCTCTGACGTTCTTAAAATGCAATTCCATTAAGAACAAATAAGACAAGTGGCTTAGGCCGACTACAGTGGACATTAGCTTTAACACCATGAAGATCAGTGAGACTGTGTTAGTGAGGTACTCTTGAACTCAGAAGATAAAAAGACCTCAGCATAAGAATACGAGTATTACTATTTCTCTCCTTATTTTACCTAGTTTAGCGGTAGGTGAGCCATCCATTAGGTCATGTGTGTATTTTTGACAACACACGTGATGAAATTCCCCCTTTCTAAACACCACCAATGGTGTCTAAGATTTTATGCCTATCTGGGCAAAGAATGTCTTAATTTCTTAGACATTTGGTTCTCTGGGGTGAGTCCCTGAGGCATCGATGGCTTTCTAATTTCTATAATGGCCTAGGGGCTTTTTGACTTCTTTTTTCCTATTGAAATCTCTGCCAGAGTTGGCCCCTTTTCAAGAATGAGCTCCAGAAAAGTGTGAAAGTAGGCAGCTAGTTGGACTCTGACTGTTAAAACACCTAGAGTTGAAAGACCACCTCATGGACCCGATGAAGGGACATGGCAGCAATGATACCTACAAGCCAGGTAACCCCCCACAAGATGTCTTTAACATGCAGTTGGCAATTTCTCATGGAGACATTTGATCTTCCAAAATTCCACACATGATTTCCCAAACCTGTAATGTGAGTAATGTGAGTTACCAGCTTTTTCCTTAACTTGGAATCATTTGTAGTAGTTCTAAAAACTGCCTCAATGTGTGAGTTTCCTTGGACTAAAAGAAAAAAAAAATAAGACTTATAGGTTCCAACTGCCTGAACATTTTCTACTTAAAAAAAAAATGAATTATACAGGAAGATAAGGGTACATGACTCATGGTAAACAAACACCAGACACATGTTATCTTAATTATCCTGTACTAAAGTCAGGAAATTGTGTGAAACTAAAAAGGAATTGTCCAGAAAGGAAGAATGAGGGATATCCAGAAAACAAATTCAAAGGTTTTATTTTTTCAAATTGTCAATTTGTATAACTTCAAAGAACCACATCAATCAAAGTCAGTCAAAATATAGATAAAAGAACACTTAGATCCCTACTTCAACAGACTAGGTTTCAAATAATGAAGGCTCTATTAATGAAAGTCTCCACTAACTTTATGCAATCTTATCCTATTTTAAATGATCAGAATTATAACTCATTACTCCTATAAAAGCAACATCCCTTAAATCTATTGGCTGCTAATTACATTTCATGCATTCTGTTAGGTGATCTAACATACAAAAATGTTTAAGTTATCCTTGTCTTAGTGGAATTCTCAGTGTAGTTTTAAATAAGTGGACATTTGTGAAAATTCCATATTTCATAAAGCATAAGAAACTAGCTTGGAACAGGGGTAGAATTCCTCTCTACAAGGTAATCAATCTCATGTATGTCCTCCTAGAGGTAAGTCAAGGTGGCCAGTGAGGGATGGTGGCAGGTTACACAAAGCTATAGAAAACTTTCATATAGGATTGTTATTTTTATTAATATGTAAATAGACATACTTACACCCAGAACAATATAAGTAGCTTAAAACGTTGCATAAAGTATCTAAAGCCATATATTTAGAGTGAAAGAAGAAAAGTAAGAGGTCCCAAATTAGAACCAGGAATAAATGAAAACAAACACATACATTTAATGAGGCTAGGGAGGGGTGACAAATTTGAACTTAAGCTTTCTATCAGTTATTATGCAAAGGGAAATCCAGGCAGTTATGCAATTCATAATGTGCATGAGCTGAAAATCTACCAAGTGCTTTAAAGAAGTGAAAAAATTTTTTTAAAGATTTTATTTATTTACTTGAGAGAGAGAGAGAGTGAGAAAGAGAGCATGAGAAGGGAAAGTGTCAGTGGGGGAAGCAAATCCCCTGCCCAGCAGGGAGCCTGACGCAGAACTCGATTCCGGGACTCCAGGACCATGACCCGAGCTGAAGGGAGTCGCTCAACCAACTGAGCCACCCAGGCACCCAAGAAGTGAAATTGTTCTTGAGAGAAAGAGCAAAAAGGAATTTCTTCTATGGTTGTAGATACAGAAGACTGCAGGTGAAGTAATGAGCAATGCCTTTTAGAAGATATTATTAGAGTAGACACAAAAGTGAGTTTCATAGGCTGGTTCTCTTATATTGCCCACTCTTAATATATTCCAAGGGTATTTCACAAAATGTTCAGGAAGCAGTTGACTCTACAGGTGTGTAGGTATATAAATAAAATAAATTTTAAAAATTATCTATCTATTTATTTATTTACTTGAGAGCGAGAGAGAACACAAGCAGGGAAGAGGGGTAGAGGGCAAGGGAGAAGCAGGCTGCCCACTGAACAGGGAGCCCAATGTGGGGCTCGATCCCAGGGGATCATGACCTGAGCTGAAGGCAGATGTTTAACCAACTGAACCACCCAGGCGCCCCTGGGCTGATTTTTAATACATGCTCCAGAGCCTTGTTAGTCACTGTGGTCCTCAGACGAGCAGCATCAGCACTACATGGAAGCCTGTTGAAAATGTATCTTGGGCTCCACCTCAGAACTATGGAATTAGAATCTGCATTTTAGCAAGGTTTCCAAGTAATTCGTATGCACAATTATGCTTAAAAAATTATTGCTCAGAGAATGGAAGGTATATGCTCTCAAAATATTGTTTTTCTTACCTAAGCTTTTGATAAATAAAATTTTGACCCAGTCACAATTATTCCCTGTGTCTAGGTCATTACCTGGTGTATATTAGGTTCTCCCTAAATGTATGTTGACTCACTCATTGACCGATACAATTGTATTTTGGAAAAATATAATTAAATATACTTTGTTTTGGACATTAAATATAAATTAGAGTCAACATGCTCCCCAGGACTATTGCAAAGATGACTTCTTTGCCTTCCACTGCATGATATCCTCTTTCTATCATCTGCATGTTCTTTCACATAAAAGAGGACAATTCCTTTTTTGTCCCAGATGGTCCAGGTGCTATTGATGTATCAGGACACAGCTGACAAATATCCAGGGGAAGGAAGCACCGCAAACTCTACTTGAGCACAACACCCCACAATTCCATGGAATTCCTCAACCCTTGACCTACATCATATTATGTAACAAACTTGAGTGTCTATTTTGAGCATGCCCAAAGCTGATAAAAGCTCTTTTCTCCAAACCTGTTGAATTCCAGAATTTCGGAGGGAAGAAGAAGCAAAACCTCCAAAGCTCCTCCCCTCCCTCCCACTGCGTCTGAGGCTCCAGGGGTTCTGCCAGCGGATTCCTCACACAGACCCAGAAGCACCAGCTTCCTTGTCCATGATCCCTGCGTGGCTGTGAGTAGGATCAATACTGACAAAGTGGCCCATAAGTGTGTCTTCACCTTACTCTTTAAAACTCACCCGATACATTTTAAACTTCTATAAAGTTAGTTAGAAATGATCAGCCTAATTTTATTTGCAATTATACATTTTTATTTAATATACATGTCTCAATTACAGCCGAAGCGTATTATAAAATTTTAAAACAAACTTTCCAACTATTATAAAAGTCTTTGTCATAATCTTAAAAGCAAGACATGTGTCTTATTCATCTTTGTATTCCTAACATCTAGTACAGTGTTTAGAACATACTAAACACTCAATAAATATTTAAAGATTGAGTGGATAAATGAGCTAGAACACAGGCAGTCTCCTTACGGGCACTAAGCTCAACAGCCTTTCGGTCCCACCAAACACTGTAAGTGAAATCAACAGAGAATCAAGAAATGGTATCATACACCATTTTTAATGTAACTTGTATGAGACTCATCAACCATTTGATAATTAGAAATGATCAAAAAGTAAAAAAAAAAAGCTTCCGCAAAACCCAGTGACTTACACATTTACATTCCTGATTATAAAAGATTCTGAAATAGATTTTATATGGCTTCAGAGTATACATTTTATAACCACAATTAACTGGAGCATGTGTGACGTAGGAATTCTGACCTCTCTCTGCACTTGGAAGAGTTGGACTCAGGCCTCAAGGACACACATACCTAACGGGATATTTAGAATACAGCCTCCACAGGGCTGAGAGTCACAGAGTCTGATAACTTGGTGTTACAAACTACCTTGTAGTGCAGCATGACATTAACTTGGGGGAGAACTACATACAGTACTCTGACTGTTTCTGGAAAATTAAGGGGCATCTTTTGCAAATAAGTCACTGAAGGCCGTAGTGGAAGGACACCAGGACTCGGATGAATTTTATGCATTTTGAGTGTGGAGTTAGTAACAGGGGCAGACCCTGCCAAGAGAACGGCTTCTTTGCACAGAAACCCTAAAGGATGTGATTCCCCAGGGTGGTGGAAACCAGAAGACACAAACTGGAGAGTTGCAAAAAGCTGAGAAGATTAACTTAAAGGAGGTCTTGTTTTATCAGCATCATGTAAAGAAAACAGTCTTTGAGAAATGTTAGGGAAAGAGATGGGGGGAGACAGGTGTAATCCCTCTTCAGCTGCACGCTCAGGAAGAACTCCCGAAACTTCCTATAAAACACCAAATTAAGGAAGGGATGTGGAAGCAGCAAGAGTAGGCCAAAAGGTCATGAGAGCCGAGTGTGAAACTTGGAGCCACAGAGAAACCCAGCAGAAGACTGGGACAGAACTTGTCTCATCTCTGCGTGATAGTCCCGTACCTTTTGATGGATCGGCTCCTCCAGTTCAGGCTGAACGTTCCCACAGGAGTTTGAACCAAGCATTTCCCCCAGCCTGAGAGCAGGGGTCCGAGCACGGAGCAATTTTGACTGCTGTTATTTGATGCTCAAAATCGAAAGTGGTACTTTTTCTTCTCTTTTAATAAATCCACCTTTGACCTACTGTAGACATTATGTTTGCAAGTGGGGAATTAGTGCAGGTACTTACAGGAGTCTGTCCTTATCCATGGTTTCTGTTAGCTTCAGGCAACCGTGCTCTGGAAGCAGACAATCCTCCTTCCGACATGTCATCACAAGGTCAGTAGTGGCCTCCCACTAAGTCACAATGCCTACATCATTCACCCCACTTCATCTCCTCACGTAGGCATTTTATCATCTGACATCATCTAAAGAAGAAGTGGGAGTACAGTGCAATAAGACATTTTGAGAGAGAGAGAGAGAGACCAGTTACATAATTTTTATTACAGGAAATTGTTATAATTGTTCTATTTTATTATTTGTTATTGTTGTTAAGGTTTTGCTCTGCCTAAGTTATAAATTAAACTATCATAGATATATACATCCAGGAAGAAAACATAGTATATGTGGTGTGCCATCTGGTCTCAGGTATCCACGGGTGGTCTTAGAATATATCCCCTGCAGTGAAGTGGGGACTCCTGTGTGTGATCTTCTGGGAGACAGTCGCACAGTTTGTCCACCAAGACCCAGAGCCAGCAAAGTGCCCCATCCTTGTAAAGGGGCCTGGATAGTTTCTGAAATTGCTAGCATGATATAAACCCTGTCTGTTTCTTTATGTATCTAGGTCACACACAGGTGGCCCAGGGGTCA